>NC_142440.1:50411666-50714696 GCF_059453495.1 Arachis ipaensis | reverse complement strand
AGTCAATTCCTTGGTCTAGTTGCTCATGAGAGGAGATGAAGCTTGTTTCCCAATTATACCACACATCCTCACAGATCCAAGTAGTGGGTAGATTAAATGTCACAATATCCAACCCAAAACCCAAATCTACTCAAGTGTGAGAAGAAATTTCAAGCATGGTTTTATGATTCCTCTTCCAAGGTTCACATAAAACCCAAATACATTCAATCTCTTTTCCAAGATAATTGAATGCTAACATGAAGAACGAAAATCTTTCAAGTAAATCAAAGAGAGATGAAGAGAAGAAGAAGAATAAAAACAATCTAATCCATTGTAAAATAATAGAGCTCTCTTTCCCAATGGAAAGAGTTGGTGATTTATAACTAAAATATTTACAAGTAAGAAAGTGGAAGTGGAGAGAAGAGGGAGTCCGAAGACCCCTCCCTAGCAAAAGTTGTTATCATTTCTATGAAACTAAGGCATGTATATAGGCTCTCCTAAATTACAAACTTAAATGAAATTAAAAGCAAATTACAATGAAATGAAACAGACATTCATTAGGTTTCATATGAATCACTTGGCAGAAAACAAGGTTGGTATATGGTTATTCCTAAATAAGGAACATATAGCAAATTTTATATTTGCTTTTCTATATTTTTCACTTGCTGACCACCACTATTCTAAACTCAAATTTTGTTGCTTATTGTTGCATTGATTTAAATGGATAGGTGTGAAGAAAACTGAAGAAAAGGACAACACCATGCCATGTTAGGTTGTCCCAAGGAGAAAAAAGTAGGTCACATGTGCATGGTTGGAAAGCACAAATCTGCAAGAATTAATGCCTTGGATGTAACGACCCAACTCCCAGTATGCCATGGTCATACAAGAAGCTAAGTGTTACCAACTTGTGCTTCCTAATTATTAACTATTACTTAATATATGAGCCTGTTCCTTGTTAGAACGTTGCCAATTTTACGAGTAACTTTTTTTTTATTCGCTGCGGATAATAATGTAAAATAAATAAGCATACATTGAGAGCAATAAAAGCAAGCGTAGAGAAATATAGAAATATAGCAGATAATATACATCATGTACACTATAACACAACATGTAGCATTTACACAAGATCAAGTCAGTTTACGTCCTCGTCAACCTACGTAGCTAATAAATACACGACACTCCTAGGGCCTGGCCTATACAAAAAGCCGCTAAACTGGCGCCCAGGCTAGCCTAACCACTACATAGCTCCTAGCTCTCGGGTGTTCTAACACAAGTAAGAGACTAACTATCAGATAATGCCAGACTAGAGCGTCATCAAAAGAATACCCCTTCTGCTGTCAAACTATCTCTACACGTGGCCGTTCGGAGAATCGCCATGAGGCTCGTCCACCTTCTCATCCTGCTCTATCTCTATCTCAGGATCCTTCTCCTCCTCATCATCCGCAGCTACAACTATACCCTCAGATCCACCAGAAGCACTGCTGTCACTATGTACAAAACCATTCGCAAGCACAGGTCCGTTCGCGTAAATATGAGCTACCCCATCATCCGGTAGTGTCAGCTCAGAAGGCTGTGGAAAGTCAGGGATCGGCTCAGGGGAAAAGTCCCACTCTGGTGGTATCATAGGTACGTAGTCACCAGCTAACTCGGACTCACCAGAAATGATAGGCTCAGGTTTCACCACATTCAAAGGTTGAGCTGGTATAGGGTGTCCAGGACCGTCAGAAAAAAGATGTACAGGTGCATTAGGGAGTAACTAGGACAAGGGAAAGTTGTAGGGTGCGTCAGGATCAAAAAGTAGACTAGACAGAGGATGTTGAAAAGGGAAATTTTGTAACACGTAACGTCTCATACGAGGCTCCACACTCAAAATGTAGTAACCATAGTACACTGGATCCTCGTAAACATAAGGGTCCTCGAACTCATAGAATATCATGGCCGTCTCCATCTGAAGGGGAGGAAGGGAGAGAAGGGGGTAAGAACTAGGGAGTTCTTAGTAGAGCCGGGGTTATTAGTTACTTTCATTTATTTGGGGTCGATTAGCAGACGAATAACATAATATAGCGAAGCAATAAATAGAGGATAAAGATAGAAAGAGAAAGTAGAGACAACAGAAAGCAGAACACAAACAAAAGAATACAGGAAAATAAAACACAGAAATAGCGTACAAGCAGACAAATATAAAGAAATAGATCACACATAGAAAAGAATGCAACAGAGAATGATGTGCAAACAAGAATGATGCATGTCTAGCCCTAGCGCAGGCCATGAGCTCATGTGTCGGTTGGCTGCCTGCAATCCCGACATTTATCCAGTCACGAGTAATTCCGATTTCCCGGATACGATTTTCCGTTCCTAAATAAATGCTCATATAATAATAGCCGCTCATTTGAGACAGCCTCTGCTTACTGCAGGAATATATATATATATATATATATATATATATATATATATATATATATATATATATATATATATATATATATATATAGGTTGGGTTGAAGCTTGGATTAATTAAAGATTCAATTTATTAGCTCACTTGACCAAATGTATACCCCTACCTGTACCTTAGCCCCATTACAACCTTGAAAAGACCTCATGATGTTTGCAGTGGTATATTAACTGTTGTTGATTGGTTAGGAGAAAAACAAAAGTTAGAAAGCATGATTAGAGAATGATAGAGTGATTACCCTATACACTAGAGATTAGAGCGTACATACATTATCAGTGAGGGTTCAATGCTTGAATTTTCATGTTCCCTGCTTTCATGAGCTATCTTCTTGCACCTTTATCTGTTTTATTGTATAATGATAGAATTAGTGGAATTTGATTTGTAATTGTTTTGAAGAGCTTATTTACTTTTGATCAAGTGGGCAAGAATCATATAGTTGCATTTATTTATATATAGGCTTGCATTGCATTTCATGAGTTTCTACATGTTCATACTTATTTCCTTATCTCCTTCAATTAAGCATAAGGACATGCCAATGTTTAAGTGTGGGGAGGTTGATAAACCACTATTTTATGGTTTATATTGTGTTTAATTGTGTGGTTTTATCATGATCCTTACCCACTTATTCATTAAGTTAGCATGAAATTATAATCCCTTCCTGAATTTATAATATGTTTGAAAACTGCTTCCTAGAGACTTTAGTTATGTATTTTTAATTCTTCTTTATTTCATTCGATGCCGTGATCTGTGTGTTGAGTGTTTCAGACTTCATAAGGCATGAATGAGTTGGAGATTGGAAAGGAAGCTAGCAAAAATGGAAGGAACACAAGAATTTGAGGAGATAACCAGCGAGAAGTGACGCGGTCGCATGGCTCACGCAACCGCGCGAAGGAGAGCGAATCGCAGTGACGCGGCCGCACGGATTGGAAAAGCTCAGGCGACGCGGTAGCGTGGACGACGCGAACGCGTGACAAGGAAAAGCGCGAATGACGCATCCGCATGGATGACGCGATCGCGTGACATGTGCGATCTGCATAATCTGCAGACTTTGCTGGGGGCGATTTTGGACCTTATTTCGACCCAGTTTTCGGCCCGAAATAGCAGACTAGAGCCAGAGAATATGCAGAAATAAACAACAACATTCATTCTACACAGTTTACAGTTTTAGATCTAGTTTTTTCTCCTCTAGGTTTTTCTCTCTAGGTTTTAGAATTTTAATTTTGAATTGATCTTAGTATTGGAACATTGAGAAGAGTTATTTTTCCTCATCAAGACCTCGTCATTCTAGTTCGTTCTCTTAACTTGGTTTTATTCTTCCATGTTCTTTGCTTTGTTCAATTTTGTCATTTGAATACTTTCATGATTATTTGATACAAGGATTATTTCTTCTATTTTAATTTATTTCTCCATTCCAATAATCATGTCTTCTTTTAATTCCCTTTCATGTGTTATGGATTTATTATTTGCAATGAGTGAGTAGTTCCCTCACTTGATGGGGAGTTGATTGAAAGGAACTCTTGAGTTGGAAGGATTGAAAGAAAAATTGTAATTGGGTTAACTGTTGAATTGTTATCTAATCACTAACACCAATCCCTTTGAACTAAGTGGGTTGCAACTCGTGAATAGATCTAGCATTCCAACTTGTTTGACTTTCCTTTACCTAGTAAAGGATAACTAAACAAAACAACCATTAATTATAAATTAATCTTGAGATCATTCCATCAATAATAGAAATTCCAACTAATCAACTCCCAGTGAAGGCTTTTATTCATATTATTTAAATTTCCTCTTTTTAATTTTCCCTCTACTTAACTCAACTTCTTGGAACATCTGATTAATAAAATAGCACACTTTTCTGCAACTCGTTGGGATCGACCTGGGACTTAAACTCCCAGTAATTTTTAATTTAAACTCTCTGTGACATATTTCTAAATTGATAGGCAGATTTTCGGTGAGTTAAGAACTATACTTGCAACGTAACTATTCTAATAATTTTTAATTCACCAACTTCTGCCCCTCATCAGTTACCTATCACTTCTAATTATGAATGCTTGTTACTTAGAAACTTATCCTTATGCCACTTACCTTAACCCATTTTTCATTAACTCACTAATTCTAATTTCCTGAAATCTTTTTTTTAATTCTAACCAAACTAACCTTTTAAAATCTTTTTTCTGGTTTTTCACTTTCTTTTAACCCTCTAACCATGGCATACTGATAATTTTTCCTACTTAACATGCCTTCTATTACATTTTGGATTGTGAATTTTTCCTTTCGAACTTTTAACTCTTATACAATCCTTAATGCACATTTACTTAACTCATTTACCTCATTCTAATTCTCCTTTGCCACTTTGTGTTTCTTTTGACTATTTGCCTATTTGTTTTCCTATTTTTACTATATCCTGGTTTTCTATTTTTCAGGATGTCAGATTCCCAGAGAAAGGGAAAAGGAAAGGCTACCACTGGCAAATGTAAAAGAGGAGAATCATCTATGTCTATCATAGATCTCATGCATGATGCCTCCTGGAGGGAGAAAAACTTCACCCCGCGGGAGAAGGCCGACCAGCTGCTCCCTGCTAATGACCCAGTGAAGTTTGCAAACTGATACTGTGAGCTGAAGTATCCGGTGTTTGCAAACTCTAGGAACCTATACCTGGAGAGGACTCTGAAGATCCCAGGAGAACTGCAGCAATACACCTCTGATTAGATCAAACAAAGAGGCTGGTTCTTTCTGGAGAGAAACCTGTCTGAGGTCAATGCATCTTGGGTAAGGAAATTCTACTGCAATTACTTCAAGACTTTCCTAGATGCAGTGAACATTAGGGGAAAGCAGATTCTGGTCACTGAAGAGGCAATTGAAGATATTTTGAAGCTTCTGCCTAAATCTGATCAACCGGATGGTTATCAGAAAGCTGAGGAAGACATGCGCTTTCTGAAGTTTGATTGGGATGCAGTCAAGGCCCGGATAGCCCTTGACTCGACCGTTCCTTGGATTATGGGTCAGAACACCACCATACCCAAGGGAATCAAGCGGGCCTACTTGAATGATGAGGCTCAGCTGTGGCATCAGATACTTAGCAACTTCATTATGTCGAGTACTCACGAGACAGATATACCTGCCGCTATGATCACCCTCCTATGGTGTGTGATGAAGGGTAAGGACCTGTACCTGCCACGCTTTATCCGGTTCTACATGGCCAGGGTGCACGTCCAAGGCACTCTTCCCTTTCCATATTTGATCACACAGCTAGGCCGTCGAGCTGACGTGCCTTGGGAGGATGCTGATGATAGGCCACCTGCTGCAGAATGCAAGAAGATTATCCCGCACAGCAGGAACTTTCTAGCCTTGGGCTACAGACCTCCAGTCCTCACTGCTCCTGGTGACACTGCCACACCATCTGCCGGCCCCTCTTCCTCCACAGCTACACCTGCCACCACCACTGCACCTCCACCTGCCCCAGAGCCCATCTATCATCTAGTGCACCACCTATTTCGACGGCTTGACCAGATGGAGCATCGCAACAAGCGATGCTATGAGCACCTGAAGCTGATGATACGATCTGGTGACATCTCCTCCGAGCCTGACACACCATCCGCGGCATCTGAGAAGGAGGCAGATGCGCCCGAGGCTGCGCCTCATCCACAGCAAGAGGCAGCGCAGGCAGGCACCCAGCAGGCAGCACACCAGCAGGAGATCCCACATCAGATCCAGGCTGCAGACTCTAAGATTCCTATCCAGTCAGCACCTCCTCTACAGCAGCCAGATGCTCAGACCGCCACCACAGAGACTCCGGCCACACATCCTTCCGGTGATGACACCCCTTCACACCCTGCTTGAGTGACCATCAGGGACGATGCTTCATTTTAAGTGTGGGGAGGTGGCCATCTCTGGCGTATCATTTTGGTGAACCACTACAGACCTTTTTTCCTTTATTTTGACTATTTTCTTGTATTTTTTCTCTTTATTTTTCAGTACTTATACATTGCTACTTTTTATGTATTTATACTCTATTTCTGCATTTTGTATTTTTAGTTCATATTTTAGCCACTTAGTTTAGTTGCAATTCTAACTTACTAGTTATAGAAATTGTGGATTGATTAGTATAGTTTATCCTTTTTAGCATAAGATAACTCGGAATAGATTGAAAAGAAAAAGGAAGTAAACTAGAGACTTTAACGGAATCAAAACAACCCACACCTTGTATATATAGCATTACAGGTTAGTTAGTTAATAACATTTCATCAAGGAGAAACACTAGAACTTTAAAGCCATTCAATATAAGTTTTACATTGAGAATAATGGGAATTTTAACTAAACCTGCATGACATACATAACTGATAAATGATTTTTGAGCTAGAGAACACACAGCCTGTGAGTTTAGAGCTTAATTGTATGGTTACATTCAAACCATAATTTTTCCTGTGTGTTCTGCCCTTCTTGTTTATTCTGGTGATTTTTACTTTGTTTTAATCTATATGTCCGATTATAGAATGTATATACATACCAAGAGAGTGATTGAGGCCATTATTTGATTTTAGCTCACTTATCCCAAAATAGCCTACCTTTTACATCACCCTTGTTAGCCCCCTTGAGCCTTTAAATCCCCTCTTGTTTTATAACTACATTACTAGCCTTAAGCGGGAAAACAAATAAAGAAGTTCCAAATTGAATCCTTGGTTAGCTTAAGATAGAAATTGTGTAATTGTTTAAATGTGGAAAAACCTATTGGGAACATGGATGATAGAAACAAAAGGGTAGAAGGTTGAAAAAGAATAAAGATGTTTCAAAATAAGAATTTTTGGGAAACATGCTCATGTGAAGTTAAAGAAATTAAATTACCATGTGCAATAAAAAAAATAAAAATAAAAATAAAATAAAATAAAATTTATTATTTTTCAATACTTGAATAAAGGGGACACAAAAGAATCTCCCAAATGCAAAATAAGGCAATGCACATGGGATGAAAATAAACATTAAGGCATGAGCATGTAACATCAAAGGTGAGGAAAACATGGGAAATTAGGTAAAGAAACTTTGCTTTACAACATATGTATGTTAGGTGAGATCTTAGACTAATCAAGGATTCACTTTATTAGCTCACTTAGCCTTATACATATACCCTTACCTTTACCTTGGCCCATTACAACCTTAATTAAAGACCTCATGATTTTTGGTATGTCTATATTCTATAATTGTTGATTGGTTAGATGAAGAACAAAGTTATAGAAAGAATGAATAAAAAGAAGAATAGAGTGATTAACCCAATAAACACTGAGTGATTAGAAAGTAAACACAAAATCCAGTGAGGGTTCAATAGCTCATTAACATATATCTCTGCTTAAATCATTAATTGTCTTGCAAGTTTTTAAAATGTTTTTCTCTCCCATCTCAATTGTAACAGCACTTTATCACTATCTAAGGCTTGGCTATATATATATACATGACTCCTTGAGAATGTGAATTAATTTAACTACATGCAAGCTTTATATTCAAGTGAATAAAAATTAGAATTGCATGATGCATCATTCATCTAGGTAGTTGCATTTAGATTAGATTGCATTACATGACATTCCATCACTTTAACCTTACTTTTCACCTTGGATTTAGCATGAGGACATGCTATTGTTTAAGTGTAGGGAGGTTGATAAACCCATATTTTATGATATATTTTGTGCTTAATTTGAGTGATTTATCCAATCCTTCACCCACTTATTCATATTAATTGCACGGTTTTACTTCTCCTTCCTTATTATGTGATGTATGTGAAAAACATGTTTCCTATGCTTAAAAATTAATTATTTTAATTACCCATATTATCATTCGATGCCGTGATTAATGTGTTGAGTAGTTTCAGATCTTTTAAGGCAGGAATTACTCAAAGGATGGAAAGGAAACATACAAAAAATGGAAGGAAAGCACAAAACGGAGTTTTGGAGAAACTGGCAACCACGCGATCGCATGCGTGACGCGGATGCACGCCAAGCGCAAATCAACAGCGACGCGGCCACATGACTAACGCGACCGCGTGCCTTAAGCAAAACACATATGACGCGGCCGCATGACTGACGCAACCGCATGACAAGAAAAGCTCCGAATGACGCGACCGCATGACCCACGCGGACGCGTGACAGAGGCCACGCACCAGAAATTGCAGAAAACACTCCCAGCGATTTCTGAAGCCCTTTTTGGCCCAAATCCAAGTCCAGAAGGCATAGACCAGAGGTTATGAAGTGAGGGAATGCATCCATTCAAGGAGAGCTCGCCAATTTAGTTACTTCTCATGATTTAGATTTAGTTTTGAGAGAGGTTCTCTCCTCTCTCTCTTAGGATTTAGGATTTCTCTTAGTTTTAGGAGTGACTCTCGATCCCAGGTTTAATGTTCCTTTACTTTAAGCTTCCCTTTCACTTTTATTCATCCCATTACTTTAGTAGATTATTTACTTTTACCATTTAATTTATGAATTCTTCTATGTTCTAGATTATTTGAATTAATGCTATTTGAGGTATTTCAGTTTATTATTGCTTTCTTTTATTTATGTCACCAATGCTTTCAATCTGAAGACATTTTTATTCCAGCAAATTTACTTTTTCCCTTTTGGTCTTGGTTAAGAAATCAGTAACTCAGGAGTTATCTTAGCTCAACATAATTGATAACTGTTATCTTTGCTAATTGAATTGACTTTCAATAATCCCAATCTTTTCTTAGGAAATAAATAGGATTCGAAGGTCAAACTAATTAATCCCTTGACTTTCCTTTGCTTTAGCAAAGGTTAACTAAGTGAAATTAAGATTCAATCTTCTTTATTGTTAAGAAGGGTAACTAATTTGGACTTCCAATTTCTCATCCCTTGCCAAAGTTTGCTTTACAGTATTTATTTATTTTAATTGCTATTTAAATTATTTGTCATATTTGTTCCTCATTCTTGAAACCCCGAATTTACAATCTCCATAACCAATAATAAGAACATACTTCCCTGCAGTTCCTTGAGAAGACGACCCGAGGTTTAAATACTTCGGCTAACAATTTATTTAGGGGTTTGTTACTTGTGACAACCAAAATGTTTGTACGAAGGGACTTTTGAAGGTTTAGAAACTATACTTGCAACGAGGATTTATCCGCAAATTTCTAGGCCACGCAAAAGTTCCTCTCGTCAGCAGCCCCAAGGACCACAGCACAACCAACAACAAGTTTCGCAGATCACCCAATCTAATTCCTCTCCGAGTGACGAGGCACTTCAATCCATTGCGCAAGGCCAAAGGAACGTGGAGAGTTCAGTTAATGGCCTAGCATCTGCTATACACACTCTCATCTCTCAGCTGGCACCACCCAATACTTCAAACACTCAACAAGCAAGCTCCAGTAGAATTCCTTCTCAACCCTTACCCAATCCAAAGGGTGGCATCAATGCCATCACCTTAAGGTTCGGAACCACACTGCTAGAGAGGAATTAGGAGGAGCCAATTCCATCAGAACACGCCTCAGCTGAAGAGGTGGTAGAAATAGAGGATGCTGAAGAGGAAGAGGACATACGAGACATGGTTGAAGAAGTAGAAGCTCAACCACAGAAGGAAGCACCAAAGGAGGCAGACCCTGCAGTAAACGCCCTCCCTATTCCATTTCCACAAATCGCAAGGAAGCCCAGGAAGCAGATAGAGCTTGATCCCAAAATGGTAGAAATATTCAAAAAGGTTGAGGTAACTGTTCCCCTTTTTGATGTTATTCAGCAGGTACCTAAATACACAAAGTTTCTAAAAGATTTATGTATACATAAAGACAAAACTAATGAATTAGAAACTATTCCTTTAGATAGTTCTATATCTGCTTTAATGGGAGGTATACCTAAAAAGTGTAGTGATCCAGTTCCATGTATGGTTAATTGTACTATTGATGGTGTGATATTTTCTGACTGCATGTATGTTCTAGGAGCATGTGTTAGTATAATGCCTTTGTCTATATATGATACCCTGAGGCTCCCTCCCTTAAAAAGGTCGGCAGCTCGTTTTGTGTTAGCAGATAAAAGCATTATTACAGTGGTTGGAGTTGCTGAAGATGTATTAATGAGCATTAAGGGACTCACATTTTCTATTGACTTCTACATTCTGGAAATGCCCCCTAATGACTCGGGAAGGCCATCATCAATCCTGCTTGGAAGACCATTCCTAAAGACTTCAAAGTTCAAGCTGGACGCATTTTCTGGAACTTATTCCTTTGAAATAGATGGCAGAATAGTAAAATTCAGTTTAAATGGAGCTATGAAGCACCCTCCGGATGACCTTTCTATCTCCCAGTGTAACATCATATATGAAACCGTGGCTGAAATTCACCAGGAGGAATTAGAAGAGAAATACACAGGGCAAGGTCCAAGTGTGGGGACACTTTTGCAGGACAATGAAGGCACTTTGCCATTATCACCAGCTCCAGATAATCCAGAGCCTGATCATGAGCAGAAATTGGAATTAAAGCCCCTCCCTCCACACCTCAAGTATGCTTACCTTGAGGACAAGCAGAAGTTTCCAGTTATCATTGCTAGAGAACTCACTTTCCAACCAGAAGAACAACTACTCAATGTGCTGAGGAAACACAAGAAAGCAATTAGATGGAGCCTGGCGGATATAGTAGGCATCAGCCCTCAAGTTTGTGAGCACAGAATATTCCTAGAAGAGGGAGAAAAGCCCGTCCGTCAACCTCAGAGAAGACTGAATCCTACCATCTTAGAAGTTGTCAAGAAAGAAGTGACCAGGCTACTTGAAGCAGATATCATTTACCCCATCTCAGATAGCGAATGGGTCAGCCCAGTACAAGTGGTGCACAAGAAGTCTGGAATCACAACAATAAGAAATGAGCATGGAAAGTTTCTGACAACTAGAGTGTAGAATTCATGGAGAGTTTGCATTGACTATAGGCGTCTCATCCAACCACTCGCAAGGATCATTACCCCTTGCCATTCATTGATCAGATGCTTGATCGCCTGTCAGGTAAATCCCATTATTGTTTTTTAGATGGTTATACAGGCTATTTTCAAATCCATATAGAACCTGAAGATCAGGAAAAGACTACTTTTACCTGTCCTTTTGGCACTTATGCTTATAAGAGAATGCCTTTTGGCTTGTGCAATGCACCAGCTACTTTCCAATGGTGCATGATGAGTCTTTTCTCTGACCTCATTAAGGACTGTATGGAGGTTTTTATGGATGATTTTAGCGTTTATGGTGATTCTTTTAGCCTTTCCGTACAAACCTTGTATTGAATTTTGAAAAATGTCACTTTATGGTTAGACAAGGGATTGTACTAGGACATGTTGTGTCTAATACTGGCATTTCTGTAGATCCAGCAAAGGTGGATGTTATTTCTAGTTTGCCTTACCCCTCCTCTGTAAGGGAAGTTCGTTCGTTCCTTGGCCATGCAGGTTTTTACCGGAGATTCATTAAGGACTTTAGTAAGGTAGCACTTCCCTTATCCAGATTACTGCAGAAAGATATTGAGTTCGAGTTCAGTGAGGATTACAAACAAGCATTTGATAAGCTGAAGACTGCCCTGACTCAAGCTCCAATTGTGAGAGGACCAGACTGGAGCCAGCCATTTGAAATCATGTGCGATGCTTCCAACCATGCAGTAGGAGCAGCGCTGGGTCAGCGTGAAGGTAAGGACCTCTTTGTAATTGCTTATGCGTCTAAGACTTTAGACGCCGCTCAGTCTAATTACACTACTACTGAGAAAGAGGTTCTTGCTATTGTTTTCGCTTTGGATAAATTCCGAGCCTATTTACTTGGTACGAAAGTAGTAGTGTACTCGGACCACGCATCTCTAAAGTATTTATTAGCTAAAAAGGAATCCAAACCAAGGCTTATACGTTGGATACTGCTTCTACAAGAATTTGATTTAGAAATTAAGGATAGGAGTGGTAACCAGAATTTAGTGGCGGACTACTTGAGTCGCCTTCAGCACATTAAAGATGACTCCACTCCTATAGCTGACAATTTCCCATTTGATAACCTGCAAGTAGTATCTGAGGTAGTTACTTGGTATGCACCTGTAGCTAATTATCTAGTTAGCCGCACTTTTCCTCCAGACTTTACTAAGCATCAAAGAGACAAGCTAAAAAGCGAGTCTAAATATTATATATGGGATGACCCGTATTTATGGAGATGTGGCACTGACCAGGTAATTAGACGGTGTGTGCCTCAATCAGAATTCCAGTCCATTTTAGAGTCCTGCCACTCATTTGAGAGTGGAGGACATTTTGGCCCTCAAAGAACAGCTAGAAAAATCTTAGACTATGGATTCTGGTGGCCTACTCTTTTTAGAGACGCTGCTGAATTTTGTAAATCTTGTTTCCCATGCCAAAAATTTGGTAATATATCCAAGAGGGATGAGATGCCTCAACAGAATATGCTTTTCTGTGAAATTTTTTTTGTTTGGGGTATTGACTTCATGGGTCCATTTCCAAATTCTAATGGTTATTTTTATATATTGTTAGCTGTGAATTACGTTTCCAAATGGGTGGAAGCAATTCCTACCCGCACTAATGATGCTAACACTGTTGTTTCCTTTGTTAGAAACCATATCATTTGTCGCTTTGGATCACCACGAGCAATCGTGAGCGATCAAGGCACCCATTTCTGTAACAGGAGACTAACAGGAACACTGAAGAAGCATGGGATAATTCATAAAGTAGCAACAGCCTACCACCCTCGGACTAATGGGTAAGCTGAGGTGTCTAACAGAGAGATAAAGCGTATATTGCAGAAGATAGTCAAACCTCATAGAAGAGACTGGAGCACCAGGCTACAAGATGCACTTTGGGCATACAAAACAGCATACAAGACACCCATTGGGATGAGTCCCTTCCGCTTAGTTTATGGAAAAGCCTGTCATCTCCCAGTTGAAGTGGAGCACAAAGCCTTTTGGGCAGTGAAGGAGTGCAATATAGAATTTGAGAAGGCCAGAACTAAAAGGAAGTTGCAATTGCAAGAATTGGAAAGCCTTCGCCTAGAAGCTTATGAGAACTCAAGGCTGTACAAGGAAAAGATGAAGGTTGTACATGATAAGCACATCAAGAGGAGAGAGTTCCAACCTGGGGACTTAGTCCTCCTTTACAAATCTAGACTGAGGCTCATGCCAGGCAAATTGAGATCAAGGTGGGAAGGTCCATATAGAGTAGAGAAGGCTGAGCCGTACGGAGTTTTTCACGTAAGTCATCCTTCAAGCTCTGAATTCATCAAGGTTAATGGACATCGTTTAAAGCTATATCATGCCGAGAAGATGAAGAAAAACAAGGAGCTCGAGATTTTCCTCTTGGAAGATCCACCCATAGCAGAAGACTGAGATAGTGAAGCGTCCAACTTACGGACATTAAAGCAAAGTGCTAGGTGGGAGACAACCCACCATGGTATGATCGTTCCTTTCTTTTTTTTATTTCTTAGTTTTCTGTAGCAATAACTCTTCTCAGTACCAGTGCCTATAGTTTGCATCTGTATTTACATATTGCATATCATCTATATATATATATATATATATATATATATATATATATATATATATATATATATAGCACGCGATGCGATAGCGTCGCCGACGCGTCCACGTCGTATGTGCATAAGGAAGAAAAAGCAATCGGGCGTGCCTTTGGCACAATTCGACCCACGCGACTGCATCGCTGACGCGTCCGCGTCATGTGGGAGAATTGCCTTCCACGCGTCCGCGTCACCCACGCGGACGCGTGACCTGAAAATTGCCGTCAAAAAGGGTGCATGGCCGAAAGTTGTGCTAGAGTGGTGCTAGAATGATGCTGGACGCACCAGCCCTACGACGGAACCGCTTGCCCCACGCGTCCGCGTCGCCCTCCAATCTTGGCCATCCACGCGATCACATCCACCACGCGACCGCGTCACCCAATATTTTGGCAAAAAGAGTTTCGAACAGAGGGTTGTGCGGGCGCAAGGCTGCCCTCGCGCCACTCGCACGGTTCTTGTCACGCGTCCGCGTGACCAACGCAACCGCGTCGATTCATTTAAGCGCCACTTGCGCGAACGCGTACCCCACGCGTCCGCGTCGCTTGCACTGCACAGCTCATTCAAATCTGCCAAAATATCTTATCTTTTTCTTTCCCAAATCCTAATTTTTCTTTTCCCTTCTTCTTCCCCGTCCCCTTCCTTCCTTCTTCATTCTTTCTCACTTTCTACTCTCTCTCTCTCACCACTATTATCAAGGTTTTTCTTTTCTTCTTCCTTCCTTACTTTTCTATTATTCTTCTTATTTTTATGTTTTCTTCTTTCCTTTCTATTTTTACTTTCATTATCCATGTTTTCTTTTTCTTTCTTTTTCTTTTAATGGGTGTTGAAAATTTATTTGGGTCATTGTTTCTTATTATATGCTTGTGGATTGTTGCAAAAATTGTTTGGCAATTATATATCAATTTTTAAGGGTTGCTTGCATGTTCAATTTAATAATTTCAATAGCTTATTCATCATGCATGCTATGTGTTTGTGAAAAAAAAACCATATGGCATTATGCATTTTTCTAGATTATTCCATTCTACTATTCTAATGCCTGCTTTTCACAAAACTCCTTTCATATTTTATTCATTGAAGATAATTTTCAATACAAACGTGATGGCTAGTTTGTTACGAGTGATAACATATTTAAGTACTTAATGCTTGATCTATGCTACTCATGCCTTTGCCAGCATGCCAATAAACATCTTGCATCTAATTACCACAAAATGCACTTGCTTTATTCCCTTTGATAAACTTTTCACATGTAGTCATGACCATGTGTTAACGACATCCTTTTTACCATGCATTGTTTATCACCTATATCATCCTCTTCCTTGCTCTATCCCTTTAAATTCAAATTACTTTCTTTTTTCCTTTTCAGGATGGCCACCAAGAAAGGTAAAGAGAAAGCTACTCCCAAACCACCAGCGAGGAGAGGAACAAAAAGAGAATTAGTGGCAGAGCCATCGTCAACTACAGTTAAGCCCTCAACCAAAAGAATTAAGAGGATTATAAAGGTCGATGACAATGAAAAAGCCTTCCCAGCAAAGGATACTGCGCGATTTTCCAATCGCTACTGTGAGCAGATGTTCCTCATCCTAGCAGAAAGGAGTTACAACAACGAATATCTTATTATCCTCCCGCCCAATATTGCTACCCTTGTTGAGCCGCAAATTGAACGGAGACAATGGGGATTCCTACAGAGACAGCCACGGCAGGTTAATCTTTCCTGGGTAGTTGAGTTCTACTCTAATTTCCACCTGCCAACCCTGAAGTCTGTCTATGTCCATCAAAAGCAAGTCCCCATTACAGAAGAGGCCATTCAACGAGCTCTAGGTTTTCCCCCTACTCCAGAAGGACTAGATGCTTTTCAAGAAGCCTCACTCAAGTGCCAGACGTACTAATTTGACAGGGACGCGTTCTCAGAGTTATCGCACTACCTGGCAGCAGATGGATTTATGGATACCATCGTTCCCATCCTAAGGGAATATCGGCTTCCGCACTCACCTTGGAGGCTCGCATATGGGCACAGATCATGTCCCATTACGTCTTTTCAAGCACTCACGAGTCCTCCTTCACTGCAGACATGGCCGTTCTACTATGGTGCATCCTTACAGACCAGCCTCTGAACCTACCAAGACACATCCGGAATGTTATGGGACACATACAAATTGCGGGCAACTTACCTTTTTTCGCCTTGGTTTCAGATCTTGTCTCAACAACTGACATCTCCTACAGAGCTGGGGACACCAAAGCCATGCTTCCACGGGATGATCAGTACGTCCCTAACGGGAAATATATCAGACCTCTAGCAGCCACTACAAGCCACCCTACTGAACCGGCTGAGGACATTCCTCCTTCAACACCACAAGCACCTACAACAAATCAACTGCTCGATCAGATACTTGAAAGGTTGGATCGGCAAGAACACAAAGCAAAGCTAAGAGAGCGCCGTAACAAGCGCCGATTCACATACCTCAAGGAGCTACTTAAGGTAAAATACAGAGACTCAGACACCCTGGACTCCACTTCCTTTACCAGCACAGGGAGCCATGACGGTCCCGACTGTGGAGATACTGCTACCAGCCCACCTTTGTTCCTGACAGATGCCACCGAGGACGGTGCAAAGCCTTAAGTGTGGGGAGGTTGGTCAGTACCTGACTTCCAGAGGTAAATTCTCTTCCCTAACACCAATAAAATAGGATATTTAGTTAGTTTTTCTTTTGTAGAATAGGATAAATTGCATAATAATAGATTAGTTGCATGCATGTTCTACTTGATTGAAAAGATATTAAGTTTCTTCTAAGACTCTATTTTTAGAACAAAATTTCACTAATTTTAATCAAAACTTTTATGTTAAATTTACTTGAAGTTATATTTGGAACATGGTTTTTGAGCTAAAGAACACACAACCTGTGAGACTTTGAGCTAAAATACATGGTTACATTATTTAACCATAATTATTTTATTCTTGTGTGTTTACTTCTCTATGATTGTAATCTATATTTTGTTTCATCCTATATGTCCAATGTTTAATATATTTATATGCTTGCATATGATTGAGGCCATTATTTGTTTAGCTCACTTATCCCAAATAAGCCTACCCTTTCAATTACCTTTGTTAGCCACTTTGAGATTTTAAATCCCATTTGTTCTTTATTTTACTATATTACTAGCCTTTAGCAGAAAAACAATTATATATCCCAATTGAATCTTTGGTTAGCTTAAGATAGAATTATGTGTTAATTAAGAATGGGAAAATTGTGGGAACAAAAGATAATAAGGGAATGTGTTATGATAATATAATGGGAATTTGGGTGCCTACTCATGTAAAACTATAAAAATTAAAAAAATCTTTGCGCATTGATAAGCTACGTTTATATTTATGTTCAAATAAAAAATCCAAAAATAGTCATTAAATAAATAAGGGGACAAAATTACCCCAATGCTAAATTAAAATTCAAGGATCAATGCACATGTGATAAAATTAAAATAAAAGTTGATGCATGAGTATGGAATGTGAAAAGGAAATTTTGGGTAATTAGGTGTGAAATTTAAGCTATAAAGAATATATATGTGTGTTAGGTGAAAGCTTGGGTTAATTAAAGATTCAATTTATAAGCTTACTTAGCCATATATGTACCCTTACCCATACCTTGGCCCCGTTACAACCTTGAAAAGACCTCATGATGTTTGCATTGGTATATTAATTGTTGTTGATTGGTTAGGTGAAGAACAAAAATTAGAAAGCATGATTAGAGAATGATAGAGTGATTACCCTATACACTAGAGAGATCAGAGTGTACATACATCATCAGTGAGGGTTCAATACTTAAATTCTATGTTCCCTGCTTTCATGAGCTACTTTCTTGCATTTTTATCTGTTCTTACTGTATGAGAATTGAATTAGTAGAATTTGATTTGTGATTGTCTTGAAGAGCTTATTTACTTTTGACCAAGTGGACAAGAATCATAAAGTTGCATTCACATATATAGGTTGCATTGCATTGCATGAGCTTTACATGTTCCTACTCATTTATTTTATCTCCTTCAACTAAGCATGAGGACATGCTAATGACTAAGTGTGGGGAGGTTGATAAACTACTATTTTATGGTTTATATTGTGCTTAATTGTGCAGTTTTATCAAATCTTTACCCACTTATTCATATGATTAGCATGCATTTATAATTCCTTCCTAAAAATACTTCATGGTTGAAAACTTGCTTCCTAGAGACTTTTAATTTTGTATTTTAATTCTCCTTTATTCCATTCGATGCCGTGATCTGTGTGTTAAGTATTTCAGGCTTTATAGGGCATAAATGACTTGGAGATTAGAAAGGAAGCTTGCAAAAATGGAAGGAACACAAGAAATTGAGGAGATGACCAGCAAGAAGTGACGCGGACGCATGGCTCACGCGATCGCACAACATAGAGGAAATTGCAGTGACGCAGACGCATAGCTCACGCGAACGCATGAACTGAAAACAGCACAAGTGACGCGAACGCGTGGATGACGTGATCGCGTGACGTGCACGATCTGTAGAATCTGCAAAATTCACTGGTGGCGATTTTGGGCCCTGTTTTTACTCAGTTTTCGGCCCAGAAAAGCATATTAGAGCCAGGGAACATGCAGAGACCAGAGAACAACATTCATTCCGCATAATTTTAGTTTTTAGATCTTATTTTACTCCTCCTCTAGGTTTTCTCTCTACACATTCATAGTTCTTAGGAATTCGTTTTTATTGCTTTTTGGATTGGGATATTGAGAAGAGTTATTACCTCCGCCAAGACTTCACTATTCTAGTTTGTTTTCCTTACTTGTCTCTTACTCTTCCATGTCCTCAATTTATTCAAAATTACTATTGGATTATTTTTAGAATTTATTAATACAAGAACTATTTTTATTTTTAATTGATCTTTTGATTATTATTTATCATGTCTTTCTTTATTTCCCTTTCTTATGTTGTGAAGTTTACATTCATAATGAGCGAGTAGTTCCATAACTTGATTGGGAGTTGATTGAAAGGAGAACCTTGAGTTGGAATGCTCAAGAGAAAAATTGTAATTGAGTTTACTGATGGATTGCCCTCTAGTCACTGACATTAATCCCTTCCAAGGGAGAGGATTGGAACTTGTGAATAGAAATAGCTTTCCAACTTTCTTGACTTTCCTCTACCTAGTAAGGGATAACTAAGCAGAATAACCTTCAATCATCAATTAATCTTGAGAATAAGGCTTCCAACTAATCTACTCCCGGTCAAGGTTTTTATTTAAATTACATAAATTCTCTAATTTAATTTATTGTTTATCAACTCAACCATTTTTAGAAAACATCTGATTAACAAAATAGCACATCTTTCTGCAACTCGTTGGGAGACGACCTGGGATTCATACTCCCAATATTTTAATTCTAATTTTGTGACAACCCTTCTAAATTGATAAACGGATCTTCGGTTGGTTAAGAACTGTACCTGCAACGTATCTCTTATAATAATTTCTTAACATGCCAATTTCTGCCACGTCAAGCACACACCAAGTGGGCCCGGAAGTGGATTTCTGCATCATTTACTCATTTCTGTAAACCTGTGCAACTAGTTTAGTATAAAGAGGACTTTTTACTATTGTATTTACATCTCTGATTAGTCTTTGACTAATTTTATGTTCTGAGATCACGTTTAGGGGGCTGGCCATTCGGCCATGCCTGGACCTTGTTCTTATGTATTTTCAACGGTAGAGTTTCTACACACCATAGATTAAGGTGTGAAGCTCTACTGTTCCTCATGAATTAATGCAAAGTACTATTATTTTTCTATTCAACTTAAGCCTATTTCTTCTCTAAGATATTCATTCGCACACAAGAACATGATGAATGTGATGATTATGTGACGCTCATCACCATTCTCACTTATGAACGCGTGCCTGACAAACACTTCCGTTCTACATAAAAGCAAGCTTGAATGCATATCTCTTAGCCTCCTGATCTACGATCAGAGTCTTTGTGGTATAGGCTAGAATTATTGGCGGCCATTCTTGATATCCGGAAAGTCTAAACCTTGTCTGTGGTATTCCGAGTAGGATCTGGGAAGGAATGGCTGTGACGAGTTTCAAACTCGCGAGTGCTGGGCGTAGTGACAGACGCAAAAGGATTACTGAATCCTATTCTAGCATGATCGAGAACCAACAGATGATTAGCCATGCGATGACAGCGCATTTGGACCATTTTCACTGAGAGGACGGGATGTAGCCATTGACAATGGTGATACCCAATATACAACTTGCCATAGAAAGGAGTATGAATGATTGGATGAAAGCAGTAGGAAAGCAGAGGTTCAGAAGGAATAAAAGCATCTCCATAAGCTTATCTGAAATTCTCACCATTGAATCACATAAGTATTTCTATCCTATTTTATATTTTAATTACATTTTAATTATCAAATCTCCATAACCAGTTGAATCCGCCTGACTGAGATTTACAAGGTGACCACAGCTTGCTTCAAAATGACAATCTCCGTGGGATCGACCCTTACTCACGTAAGGTTTATTACTTGGACGACCCAGTGCACTTGCTGGTTAGTTGTGCGAAGTTGTGAGAAAGAACTAAGATTATAAACGTACGTATTAAGTTTTTGGCGCCGTTACCAAGGAATGAACGATCACGATTTCGTGCACCAGTGCGCGTCCGCGCCAGTCGTAAAATCCCTCAAGCACGCGTCTGCGTACTGTGCGCGTCCGCGCGCCTGTGCCACTCACCAATTCTAGTACATATTCCAGAGACTTATGCCAATCTTGTGCCAGTCCTGTGCCAAAGACACAACTCCCCCCGCGCATGCGTCCCTTGCTAAAACCCTCACCGACGCGCCAGCGCACTGTGTGTGCGCGCGCTGGTTGCACAAATCATTTTTAAAGCTGTGTGCCCTGTCTTTCTCACCACTTTCTTTCTTTATTTCTTTTCTCTTCTTCCTCCATCACACTCCCTTCTCTTCTTCTCCTTCCACAGTCCACCACCACCGTCTCCGGCCACTCACCGGCGACAACCACCTCTTCCGGTGGTACTACATCTCTCTTATTTCTTTCTCATCTCCACAAAAGAAAAATTCAACTTTGCTCTTTTACACTTCTCAAGGTTCTAATTCTTCCATTTCTTTTCTTTCTTTTTATTTACATTATTTCATCCTTTAGTTAGATTCTTTCTGTTGCTTTACTTAGTTTTTCTTTCAATTGCATGATTATATTACTCACTTTTGCTTGCTTACTTTTCCTTTTTCCTTATTCTTCCATGGATGTTGAATTTGAGCTTAATTTGCTTTACTAGATCTTTTGTCATTTTTCCCTTATCTTTGCCAATATGTGATGTTTATGTGATGATTGATGTTTCATTTTGGGCTTTAAATTGATTGAGTATCTCATACTTGTTCTTTGCTTAATAATTGCACGCCAAGTGTTCGAGGAAATGCATCAATGCCATTTTGGTTTCTTTTAATAATGTACTTTCAATTGGATGCTTCCCCTCATTCACTTGTTGTCTTCTATATGCATTGAGTCCACTTTTTTTGTTGATTAGATACTCATTGAACATGACTTGCTCTTTGTTATGGATGCTTGAGACTATACTTCTCATGCCATTTTGCATGCTTCACTTCCTCTTGCATCCCATGCCAAGAGTTGTGACCCATGCTTTACTATCCTTCACTTGCATGTTTTTGTTAAAATGATTCTTTGGGTTTAACGTCTTCCTATTTCCCTTCCTTTTTCAGGATGGCCACCAAGAAAGGCAAGGAGAAAGCTCCAAAGAAACCGGCTGCAAAGAGGGCACCCCAAAGATCAACTTCTAAGGTGCACTCTTCATTAAGAGCCAAATCCCTATCAAAGAAGGCTGAGATACCCGCTTCTATTGATGAGAAAGAGAAGAGCAAACCGGCAAAAGATTCTTCAAGGTTCCCCAACCACTTCTGTGAACTTATGTTCCCTTCCATAACTATGAGGAACTATTATCCTGAGCATCTACTTGCTCCGACGGACAAGGTTGCTCCTTATATTCTACCCCACATTGAACAGCGCGGATGGGAGTTTCTTTTGAGAAAACCAAGGGAGATCAACCTCTCTTGGGTGGAAGAATTCTACACTAACTAACATCTCTCCTCCCTTTAGTCGGTATACATGCGCCGGAAGCAAGTCTCAGTTTCAGAAGAGGCTATTCAGCAAGTGCTCAATGTCCTACCAGTACCAAGTGACATGGATGGCAACCAAGAAATCTTATGTCAGCGAGAGAAGTTTGGATTTGATTGAGACTCGATCCTCCGAGTCATTGCTGAGCCAGAGACATTTTGGACCCAAGGTCGACTTCGGATAAGGCCCAAAAGAATTGACGCTTGCTTCCTCATTGTAGAAGCTAGAGCTTGGGCCTAGATCCTATCCCACTATGTGCTACCTAGCACACATAAGTTGTCCTTCACGGCGGATCTCGCCTTGCTTGTTTTGTGTGTTCTCACAGAGAGGCCGGTGAACATTTCGTTTCTTGTCAAGCAAGCAATGAGTCAAGTTCACGCCCGGGGTAATTTGCCATTTTTGGCATTCATATCTGATTTGGTTACTACTGCGGGTGTTCCTTGGGAAGCAAAGGACAGGAAGATTATAGTTCCGGCTAAGGGCGATGTGGTCCCAAGCGGAAAATACTTACATGTTCCCATGAACAACCCAAGCCTTGACATAGCCTTCCATCTACTATCCCTTCCACTTCATCATCACCACCACGGCAAAGATCAACACTTCAAAGGATTGAAGATCTACACCAGAAGCTTGATAGATATGAGCGGCGCAATTAACGTCGATACACTTACATCAAGAAGCTTCTGCGATGTGTTACCCCTAGCATGGAGGAATCCAATTTATTCACATCCACCTCAAAACCAAGTAATGGGAGCTCTGAAGGAGAGGATAGTGACGGTTCCGGTCCCGACCGCCCTTTGCGCATTGTTCGTAGCACGGAGGACCGTGCTAATTTTTAAGTGTGGGGAGGTCGTTCGACCGATCTCCATGGGTAACAATCTCTTCCTTTCAATACCCATGGATTTATCTTTTTCTTAGTAGTTAGTACATAGTTAGTACATTGCATGTGTAGTTAGTTTTGCTTGTAAATACTCCTTGCATGATAGTTAGTTTTTATAGAGTTGCTTGGTCAAAACAATAACGTCTTTCCCAAGAAACTATGTTTTGGGGTACTCTACCAATTTTTAAAAAAATTTTTGTAGTAAACTTGCTTTAAGAATGTATTTTGGAACATAATGATTGAGCTAAGAAAACAAGCATGTAAGTTTTGAGCCTATTGCATGGTTACATCTTCTAACCATTATTTTCCATTCTTGTGTGCATATCTCTCTCTCTATGATTGTGATCCTTGCTTTGTCTGATTCTATATGTCCATTATTTTGTGCATGAATGCATTTACATGATTGAGGCCATCATTTTAATAGTAACTTTTCCCAAATGGCCTTAACCCTTTTATCTACCATTGCTAACCAATTTTGAGCCCATAATAAACCCTTTTTGTTCTTAAATAGAGCACATCAACAACCCTAAGCGAAAAACCATGAATGTCCCTAAATTTGGACCCTTGATTAGCTTAGGTAAGTTAGGATGTGTGCCATTCAATTAGGAGGGTATACTTGGGAAATTTGGGTAGCTATATAGGTGTATAATTGTAGTGTAATTGAAATTTTAGGAATTGGAAACATGCTCATGTATTAAATGATTGAACTATACGCATTGAAACTTTTGTACACAAGACCCCAAGAAAAGGGGATCATAAAAAAAAAAAAAAACAACAACAACAAAGCGATAAAAGGGGACAAAGAAACCCCAAGACAAAGTGATGAAGAAAACAATGCATATGGAATGTAAATTGAAAAGAATGCATGAGTATGCAAAAAAGTGAAACTCAAGGGTAGCTAGGTAATGTATTATAGTTGTATAGGTTGTTCTATGTGTCTAGTGGGATCCTAGGTTAATCAAGGACTCAAATTTTAAGCTGACTTTGCCATATACATCCTTACCTTCACCCTAGCCCCATTACAACCCATGAATAAGACCTCATGATACTTGTAAGCATGCATTAAGTGATTGTTGATTGTTAGATGAAAGACAAATCTTGGAAAGCATGATTAGGAGAGGACTGAGTGACAAACCCTATACACTTGAGCGAATAGAGCGGATACACTTTCGGTGAGGGTTCGATTCTCAATTCTTTGTTCCCAGCTTTCACAAGCGTTCATTTAGCAAGTTATATACACTCCTTAGTGATGTTCAATTTGGTAGGATTCATGAGCTACATACTATTTCTGCCCCATATGTTCACATGTGCACTTGGAGGATAGATTTGTCCTGGACCAAGTAGGTAGATGATTTTACATTAGTTGCATGCATCCACTTAGGTAGTTTGTATTTCATAAACCCTTTCTTACCATGATCTTTGGTCTTTTTATTTTAAGCATGAGGACATGCTTAGTTTAAGTGTGGGGAGATTTGATAAACCCCAATTTTGTGGTTTATATTGTGTAGAATTTGGGGAGTTTTGTGAATATTTCTCACACTTATTCACAAGAAATGCATGGTTTTGTGTTCACTCCCTAATATCGCTCCATGATGGAAAAACATACTTGTTTTGCTTTAAAATTGTCATATTTTAATCCCCTTCTATTACCATTCGATCAGTGATATATTTGTTGAGTGATTTCAGGAATTATAAGGTAGGAATGGCCTAGAAGAGAGAAAGAAAGCATGTACAAAAGGGAGGAACATAAAGATTTGAATTTTTGGAAAAAGCAGCATTGGCGCGCACGTGCACCACGTGCACGCGTGGATGAAGATGGCTGGAAGCGGCGCGCGAGGATGGATGCATCTGCGCGGATCAAAAGATTCCTATCGACGCGCACGCGCACTTGGCGCGCACGCATGCATGGCGCGCACGCGCGGGAAGCTGCACGTGACCTCATTAAAGGAAATCGTGCCTGGCAATTTCTGAGGCTCATCAGGCCCAAATTCAAGCTGTTTCTGCATGGAAAAGACCCAAGGATGCTAGGGAAAATGGGTGGGATCAATTATTTTACACTAAGACACATTTCTAGCTAGTTTTTGGTTCTTTTGTTCTTCTAGAGAGAGAAATCCTTGTTCCTCTCTAGATCTAGTTTTAATTTGATCTTCCCTTGTTGAATTGTGAATTGGATCTTGTTAATTACTAGTTTTAATTGTTCAATTTGAATTCTTTAGTATAATTTTACTTAGATCTTGTGTTAGTTTTATGAATTCTTGTCAATTGTCATTTTATACCCATTTCATGAATGTTGTGAATCTTGACTTGTTGATATTGCATTGATAATTTCTATGATTAATTGTGTTGTTTGGATGATTGTATGTTGATAATTGTTAGTGGGTACTTGTTGATTTCAATTTAATTGCTATTTTGAACATGTTTTTGTTAATGCTTACCAAGTGTTTGATGAATTATTTACCTTGATTATGGAGTAGTTCTTTTCACTCTTGGCCTAGGCTAAGGAAATTGGGTAAACTTGAGTCATTGGGTCTAATAGATTTGATGATTTGGGAGCCCTTAGTGGTCAATTTGATAACCATTGACGCTAACCTTCTATTAAGACAATTAGTAGTGAGGTTAGAACTTATGGGTTGATGTTAACCAAACCATTTGACGTACTTCAAGTATAGAAGTAGACTTAATGAGTTTGGTTCCTCATAATTGTCAAGATATGGTTATTAGACAAGGATGGTGACCCCAACTCCCATGCCTAGCCAAGAGTTGCTTTTATTATTCATATTTGAAAACCCAAATTTCTTAATTACTTGTCTTAGTTATAGTTACTTGTTTAGTTAGAATAGAATCATATTGATTGTTAACTGTTAGTTTGAAATTTCTCATGTCTTGCTTAGTTATTTGAATTAGTTTCTTGCATTTTAAGGTTGCTTGCTTGTTAAGATTCCCATTTATTTTCATGCTTATGACTCACAACCCCGGAATTCTAACCAATGTTGAAGCACATGTTTGTCCATTCCTTGTGAGACGACCCGAGGTTTGAATACTTCGGTTATTTCTATTGGGGTTGAACTTGTGACAACCAAATCCCTCTTCTAAATTTGATACTCGAGGCTTATTGTTGGTAGAGCTATACTTGCAACGCAATTTTATTGAGAAAAATCTTTACCAACAATAGTTCCTTGACAACCATCAAGAAGACAGAAAGAAAGTTCACTATAAGGGGCAAAAATCTGAGCCCATACTCACCTCCGTAAGGAGCTAACCGTCAAGCTAATGACGTTAAAGAAGTGTATGTTGGGAGGTAACCCAATCTTAATTAATTATTTATTTCCTTTTATTTTGTTTTGTTCTTCTTTTAGAGTCATGATCATTTACAGCAATCAGAGCATAGACAGATTTGTACAGCAGTGAAAATAGAACACTCTGGATTGAGTGTTATTAAAGTTGAATGCCAGCCACGGAGCTCTGGCTGGGCGTCCAATTCCCCAAATGGGCAGCATTGCTGGCATTGAATGCCAGCCAAGGATCAGCCCCTGGGCATTTAAACGCCAATGCAGAGAGCAGGGAATCTGAATTTCCTAGCCTCTGAGGACCAGTGGGTCCCACAGCATCTTTACCTACCCCACTAATTCCTTCTTACTTTTACACTTTTCCATACACACTTTTCTATAAACCCTAGCCCAAGCACATCCATATCACTTTCCCAAAACCCTCATAACTCCCACCAATCCCCACCCACTTCAAAATCAAATTTTCCACCCAAAACCCCACCCATGGCCAAACCTAAACCTACTGATGACCGGAATTCACTCCCTATATAATGAATTCTTTCTTTGGCAAGCACACCAAATTATCGTCAAGTAATAACCCATAATAGAGTGGGGTCGAATCCCACAGAGATTGATTGATTGAGCAATTTTAGTTAATGGGTAATTTTAGTCAAGATAATCAATAGAGATTGTTGAGTGCAGAAATTTAAATAACAGAAATGTAAATGACTTAAAAGTAAAGGAAAGCAATAAAGTGAAAAAAATAAATGACAAGAATGTAAAGTGCTGAAACATAAATGACTGAATTGTAAATGGGGAATGGGTAATAACAAAATTTAAAGGAAACCTATAAAGAATAGGAAAGATAAGAATAGGGGGAATTCATTGGGATTAGGAGATGTTGCTCTCTTTGGATTAGATCTGGATCATCTCTTCTTTAATCATGCAACTCATTAACCTCCTGGCAATCATGATTGATTGAACCCCAATCCCTTGGTGATTCAATCTCTTAAATCTTGATAATCAGCCAATTCTTTGGTCTAATTGCTCATGAAGAGAGACGAAGCTTGGCTCCTAATTATACCACACATCCTTATAGATCCAAATAATGGGTGGATTTTATGTCACCATATCCAATCCCAAAACCCAGATCTACTCAAGTGTGAGAAGGGATTTCAAGCATGGTTTTATGTTTCCTTTTCTAAGGTTCCCATGAAACCCATTTTGCATTCAACCTCTTTTCCAAGATGATTGAACACTAAGCATGAAGAACGAAATTCCTTCTAGCAAATCAAAGAGAAGATGAAGAGAAGAAGAAATTTACTATCATTAATCCATCAAGAACAATAGAGCTCCCTCTCCCAATGAGAAGGAGTTTAGCTGCTCATAGCTTAGAGAAAAGTACAAGAGATGGAAGAGATGAAGTGAAGTTAAAATTAAAACTTAAATAATCAACCCCAAAATTAACTAGCCAATCCCCCTTTCAGTACTCTCAGGGGGTATATATACTACTCTTATCACTAGAATTAAAAAGTACAAAAGAGAAAAGAAATTTACAACTGAAAAGAAAAGGAAAAACTAGTATAAATGAACCATGTGCTTGGTGTCTGACTGGCGTTTGAGTGGCATGCCATGCCTAGCTCTTCAGCTTGGCTTGGCACGCCACGCCTGGCTTCATGTGGCACGCTTCCTTTGTTCAGCTAACCTGGTGTGCCACGCCTTCGAGTTCAAGTGGCACGCCCAGGGTCTTTCCTTCCCTCTTCCTCTCTAGAATCTTGAACTGGCGTGGCGTGCCCATATCTGGCGTGACACGCCCATAGTAAACACTTCATCCTTCTTCTCTAGAAAGTAATACTGGCCTGCCACGCCTAGTAGCTGGCGTGCCACGCCCTTGATGATGTATGAATAAGTCCCTTTTGGTCAGTAACTGGCGTGCCACTTCTTGGCGTGCCATGCCTAAAGTCCCAAGTGCCACGCCCAGTCTTCTTTTTCCTTGTGAGCTTGTGCTGGCGTGCCACGCCTTTGAACTCAAGTGGCATGCCCAGTGTTGGTATTTGAACTCTTCAAGCTTGGCGTGCCACGCCTAGAACTCAAGTGGCACGCCCCAGACTCGAGCAAGGTTGGTGTGTCACGCCTTCGAACCCAAGTGGCATGCCCAGTTTGCTTAACCTTCTATTCCTCTCTGCTTAATTGAACTGGCATGCCATGCCTTCAAGCTCAAGTAGCACGCCCATTTTGGTGCTAAGCTTCTTCAAGCTTGGCGTGCCACGCCTAAAACCCAAGTGGCACACCCAAGACATGAATAAGGTTGGCGTGCCACGCCTTCGAGCCTAAGTGGCACGCCCAGTGTTGAACCTTCAACTCCCTTCTCTGGAACAATGAACTGGTGTCCCACGCCTTCGAGTCCAAGTGGCACGCCTAGTATTTATAACGGAGTTGGTGTGCCATGCCCTCCCTTTGTGGTCTTCAAAAGTGCTCTCTGGAAAGTATAGTTAGCGTGCCACGCCTGGCCCTGGCGTGCCACGCCCATAGTAAAACTCCAATGATGCTTCTCTGGAAAATATAGTTGGCGTGCCACGCCTGACCCTGGCGTGCCATGCCCATAGTAAATCTCCAAGGGTTCTCTTCTGGAATTGTCAACTGGTGTGCCACGCCTATTAGCTGGCGTGCCACGCCTGTTGAATTTGTTAGCATTTGCACCAAGTGGCATGCCCAGCACACACGCCTAGCACACTTTTCTTTTTCTTTCTTCTTTTGTTGCTCTTTTCATCTGGAATTCAAACAAAACTCATTTCAAACCAATGTGCCATAATATTCACCATTTTACTCATGAAATTGCATTGATTGAATGAGATTACACTCTTTTTATGGTCCTTTTAGATAGGAAAAAGAGGTAGATGATGCAAGTCATCACCTACCCCACTCCTATAAATACCCCTCTTCATAACTCTTCATACACACACCTCTCATACACTCATAACACCACTTGGCCGAAAGCTCTCTCTCCCTCTATCTTCTTCTATTTTCTCCTTCTTCTACTCTATTATTCTCTTTTCTTTATTTTTTCTCGAGAACGAGCAAAGTTTCAAGTTTGGTGTTGGATAAGCCTTGCTTTTTTCTTTCCATTACCATTCATGGAACCCAAGGTTGGAGAACCCTCTAGAAAGAGGAAAGGAAAGGCAGTAGCCGCCACTTCTGAATCTTGAGAGATGGAGAGATTCATCACCAACGCTCATCAAGACCACTTCTATGATGTAGTGGTAGAGAAGAAAGTGATCCCTGAGGTCTCTTTCAGGCTCAAGAAGAATGAGTATTCGAAAATCCGAAGAGAGATCCGGAGAAGAGTTTGGGAAGTCCTAACCAATCCCATTCAGGATGTTGGGATTCTAATGGTGCAACAGTTCTATGCTAATACATGGGTTACCAAAAAACCATGACACTAGTGTGAACCCAAATCCAAGGAATTGGAGCATCATGGTCAGAGGGAGAATCTTAGATTTCAGCCCGAAAAGTGTGAGGTTGGCATTCAACTTGCCTCTGATGCAAGGAGATCCTCATCCTTATACTAGAAGAGTCAACTTTGATTAGAGATTGGATCAAGTACTCTCAGATATCTGTGTGGAAGGAACACAGTGGAAAAGGGATTCCTAAGGCAAGCCTATTCAACTAAGAAGGCTTGACCTCAAGCCCACAGCTAGAGGATGGTTGGAATTCATCCAACGTTCTATCATTCCTACTAGTAACCGGTCAGAAGTGACTGTTGACAGAGCCATCATGATCCATTGCATCATGATTAGAAGTGAGGTGGAAGTACATGAGGTGATTCCTCAAGAGATGTACAAGATAGTTGAAAAGCCTTCCACCAATACAAGGTTGACATTCCCACATCTCATCTGTCATATGTGCAATTCAGCTGGAATTGTCATAGAAGGAGATATCTCCATTGGGGAGGACAAGCCCATCACAAAGAAAAGGATGGAGCAAACCAGAGAGCATGCACAAGAGCCTATGCAGCTGTGATAAACCACTATTTTATGGTTTATATTGTGTTTAATTGTGTGGTTTTATCATGATCCTTACCCACTTATTCATTAAATTAGCATGAAATTATAATTCCTTCTTGAGTTTATAACATGTTAGAAAACTGCTTCCTAGAGACTTTAATTATGTATTTTTAATTCTCCTTTATTCCATTCGATGCCGTGATCTGTGTGTTGAATGTTTCAGACTTTATAAGGCATGAATGAGTTGGAGATTGGAAAGGAAGCTAGCAAAAATGGAAGGAACACAAGAATTTGAGGAGGTAACCAGCGAGAAGTGACGCGGTCGCATGGCTCACGCGACCGCGCGAAGGAGAGCAAATCGCAGTGACGCGGCCGCGCGGATTGGAAAAGCTCAAGCGACGCGGTAGTGTGGACGACGTGAACGCGTGGCAAGGAAAAGCGCGAATGACGCGTCCGCATGGATGTCGCGATCGCATGACATGTGCGATCTGCATAATCTACAGAATTCGCTGGGGTTGATTTTGGACCTTATTTCGACCCAGTTTTTGGCCCGGAACAGCAGACTAGAGCCAGAGAATATGCAGAAACAAAACACAACATTCATTCTACACAGTTTTGAGTTTTATATCCAGTTTTACTCCTCCTCTAGGTTTTGCTCTCTAGGTTTTAGAATTTTAATTTTCAATTGGTCTTAGCATTGGAATATTGAGAAGAGTTATTTCCTCATCAAGACTTCGTCATTCTAGTTCGTTCTCTTAACTTGGTTTTATTCTTCCATGTTCTTTGCTTTGTTCAATTTTGTCATTTGAATACTTTCATGATTATTTAACACAAGGATTATTTCTTCCATTTTAATTTATTTTCCATTCCAATAATCATGTCTTCTTTTAATTCCCTTTCATGTGTTATGGATTTATTATTTCCAATGAGTGAGTAGTTCCCTCACTTGATGGGGAGTTGATTGAAAGGAACTCTTGAGTTGGAAGGATTAAAAGAAAATTTGTAATTGGGTTAATTGTTGGATTGTTATTTAATCACTAACACCAATCCCTTTGAACTAAGTGGGTTGCAACTCGTGAACAGATCTAGCATTCCAACTTGTTTGACTTTTCTTTACCTAGTAAAGGATAACTAAACAGAACAACCATTAATTATAAATTAATCTTGAAATCATCCCATCAATAATAGAGATTCCAACTAATCAACTCCCAGTCAAGGCTTTTATTCATATTATTTGAATTTTCTCAATTTAATTTTCCACCTACTTAACTCAACTTTTTGGAACATCTGATTAATAAAATAGCACACTTTTCTGCAACTCGTTGGAAGACGACCTGGGACTTAAATTCCCAGTAATTTTTAATTTAAACTCCCTGTGACATATTTCTAAATTGATAGGCAGATTTTCGGTGAGTTAAGAACTATACTTGCAACATAACTATTTTAATAATTTTTAATTCACCAACTTCTGTGCCTCATCAATTTTTGGCGCCGTTGCCAGGGAGTTGCAATAGAGTGCTAAAGTTATTAATTAGAATTTATTTATTTGCATTTTATTTTATTTTGCTACTATGAGCTGTATGTTTCTTTCGTCAAATGACGCGTTCACTTCCTGATCCGCGCTTGCTAATATTCGATCCTGAAATTGAAAGGACTATTTTACGAATAAGGCGAGAACAGCGTCGGTTAGTCCGCTCTGAGGGCGGATCTGAAAGTGAACTTGAGGAAGAAACCAGCCCCCGTTCTACTGATTCGGTTGTTTTACATGCAGAAGATATGGCAGCTAGGAGAGTTACCATCCAGGAGGAAGGAGCCCCTGATTTTACAATGCAACCGTTTCAAGCACATCATCCAGCGGTAGCTACAGATTTTGAAATAAAGACCACACTGCTAAATTTGATGCCCAAGTTTCATGGCCTACCTGCTCAAGAGGCTATCAAGCACTTGAGAGATTTCCAGGCAGCCTGTTCTACTGTCAGGCATGATGGTACTGATGAAACTTCAATTTTGCTGAAAGCTTTTCCGTTTTCTCTTGAGGGAAAAGCAAGAGAGTGGTACTACACTCAACCTCTAGCAAATGTATCCAACTGGGATACACTCAGAAAGGAGTTTTTGGAGAAATTCTTTCCATCTGAAGTTACTGATAAACTGAGGAAGGATATTTCCACAATTGTTCAGGATGACAATGAGACTCTCTTTGAATACTGGGAGCGCTTCAATAATCTTCTGGAAGCATGCCCCCACCACATGATTGACAAGATAGTGTTACTTAGCTCTATCACACAGGGCATGAGGCCCCAAGATAAGACCACATTGGAAAGTGCTAGCAATGGGTCTATGAAGAAGTACAAGACCACTGATGAGGCTTGGCAATTGATCAGTGATTTAGATGAATCTACTAGGAACCACAGACAAAAGCAAGGCCGTTCAAAAGCCGTTGCAGAAGTATCCTCTAGCAGAGAGACTGCTGCTCTAGCTCAGAGTATATGTGAGATGACCAACTTGCTGAAGCAGATGCAATTGAATCAACAACAAGCTCAGCAAGCTCAACCTCCCTCACCACAGCAAAACCAACAATTAGTCCCACAAAGAATTTGTGGAATCTGTGCTGATTATAGCCATTACACTGATGAATGCCCGCAGCTCCAAAAAGAAGACAACATGGTGGCATCCACTCATAACTTCTATGACTGCCCCAACAAAGGGTACAATCAAAGTGGAAATAATAACCATGGATGGCAGGACAATTCTAACCAGAGTTGGAGGGACAACAATAACAGAGGAGGCCGAGATAATCAGGGAAATCAGAGGTGGAATAATAACAACAACAGGCAGCAGAATCAACCTTACAGAGCACCTCACCTGAGGCAAAACCAAGGACCACAGAACAATCAACAGCAGACCTCTCAATTTACTCATTCTTCTTTATCTCCTAATGAAGAGCTACTACAATCTTTTAAGCGAAGACAACAGACCATAGAAAATAACATCATGAATAGTATTAATGCTAGTCTGAATGGTCTCACCTCTACTTTGCAAGCTCTTATGTCACAGATTGGATCAGCAAAAAATTCCAGTAACCAACCCTCAAGCTCCACTGGAATCCCCTCTCAACCATTACCCAATCCAAAGGGAGGCATTAATGCCATCACCCTAAGGTCTGGAACTACACTGCAGGAGAGGAATCAGGAGGAACCAAGCCCACCATAACACACCTCAGCTGAAGAGGTAGTAGAAATAGAAGATGTTGAAGAGGAAGAGGACATACAGGACATAGCTGAAGAAGAAATAGCTCAACCACAGGAGGAAGCACCAAAAGGCGCAGACACCACAGAAAACACTACTCCTATTCCATTTCCACAACTTGCAAGGAAGCCCAGGAAGCAGCTGGAACCCGACCCCAAAATGGTAGAAATATTCAAAAAGGTTGAGGTAACTGTTCCTCTTTTTGATGTTATTCAGCAGGTACCTAAATATGCAAAGTTTCTAAAAGACTTATGTATCCATAAAGATAAAATTAATGAATTAAAAACTATTCCTTTAGGTAGTTCTATATCTGCTTTAATGGGAGGATTACCTGAAAAATGTAGTGATCCAGGTCCTTGTATAGTTCGCTGTACTATTGGTGGTGTAGTAATTTATGATTGCATGTGTGATTTAGGAGCATGTGTCAGTATAATGCCTTTGTCTATATATGATATTTTGAGGCTCCCTCCCTTAAAAAGGTCGGCAACTCATTTTGTGTTTTAGCAGATAAAAGCATTATTACAATGGCTGGAGTTGCTGAAGATGTTTTGGTGAACATTAAAGGGCTTACATTTCTCACTGATTTTTATATCTTAGAGATGCCCCATAATAATTCAGATAAGCCATCATCAATCCTACTTGGAAGACCATTCCTGAAGACATCAAAATTCAAATTGGATGCTTTTTCAGGAACATACTCCTTTGAAATAGATGGCTGCATAGTAATCTTCAATCTGAATGGAGTCATTGACAACCCTCCAGAAGATCGTTCTATCTTTCAGTGTGATGTCATAGATGAAAGTGTAGCTGAAGTTCACAAGGAAGAGTTAGAAGAGAGGCACACTGGACAAGGTCCAAGTGTGGGGACCTTCTTAACTAACAATGAGGGCACTTCGTCATTTTCACAAGCTCCAGATAATCCAGAGCCTGCCCATGATCAAAAGTTAGAATTGAAACCCTTCCCTCCATATCTCAAATATGCTTATCTCGAATATGAGCAGAGGTTTCCAGTTATCATTGCAAGGGAACTTACTTCTTGATGAGCGGATAATTTATACGCTTTTTGACATTGTTTTTAGTATGTTTTTAGTAGGATCTAGTTACTTTTAGGGATGTTTTCATTAGTTTTTATGTTAAATTCATATTTCTGGACTTTACTATGAGTTTGTGTGTTTTTCTGTGATTTCAGGTATATTCTGGCTGAAATTTAGGGACTTGAGCAGAAATCTGATTCAGAGATTGAAGAAGGACTGCTGATGTTGTTGGATTCTGACCTCCCTGCACTCAAAGTGGATTTTCTGGCGCTACAGAACTCGAAATGGCGCGCTTCCAATTGCGTTGGAAAGTAGACATCCAGGGCTTTCCAGCAATATATAATAGTCCATACTTTGGCCAAGAATTGACGACATAAACTGGCGTTCAACGCCAGCCTTCTGCCCAAATCTGGCATCCAGCGCCAGAAAAGGATCCAAAACCAGAGTTGAACGCCCAAACTGGCACAGAAACTGGTGTTCAACTCCACAAATGGCCTCTGCACGTGCTACACTTAAGCTCAGCCCAAACACACACCAAGTGGGCCCCGGAAGTGGATTTATGCATCAATTACTTACTCATGTAAACCCTAGTGACTAGTTTATTATAAATAGGACCTCTTACTATTGTATTAGGCATCTTTGGATTACCTTATGATCCTTTGATCACGTTTTAGGGAGCTGGCCATCTCGGCCATGCCTGGACCTTCACTTATGTATTTTCAACGGTAGAGTTTCTACACTCCATAGATTAAGGTGTGGAGCTCTGCTGTTCCTCAAAGATTAATGCAAAGTACTACTGTTTTCTATTCAATTCTTCTTATTTCTCTTCTAAAATATCCATTCGCACCCAAGAACGTGATGAAGGTGATGATTATGTGTGACGCTCATCATCCTTCTCCCTTATGAACGCGTGCCTGACAAACACTTCTGTTCTACATGAATTAAGCTAGAATGAGTATCTCTTAGATCTCCTAACCAGAATCTTCGTGGCGTAAGCTAGAATGATGGCGGCATTCAAGAGAATCCGGAAAGTCTAAACCTTGTCTGTGGTATTCCGAGTAGGATTCAATGATTGAATGACTGTGACGAGCTCCTAACTCGCGATTGCAGGGCGTTAGTGACAGACGCAAAAGGATAGTAAATCCTATTCCAGCATGATCGAGAACCGACAGATGAATAGCCGTGCCGTGACAGGGTGCGTGAGCATATTATTCACTGAGAGGATAAGATGAAGCCATTGACAAGGGTGATGCCTCCAGACGATTAGCCGTGCCGTGACAGGGCATTGGATCATCTTCCCGTGAGATGACCGAAAGTAGCCATTGACAGTGGTGATGTATCACATAAAGCCAGCCATGGAAAAGAGTAAGACTGATTGGATGAAGATAGCAGGAAAGCAGAGGTTCAGAGGAACGAAAAGCATCTCCATTCGCTTATCTGAAATTCCTGCCAATGAATCTACATAAGTATCTCTATCCCTTTTTATTGTTTATTTTAATCTAATAAAGTATCATGTTTAAATCCGCCTGACTGAGATTTACAAGGTGACCATAGCTTGCTTCAAGCCAACAATCTCTGTGGGATCGACCCTTACTCACGTAAGGTTATACTTGGACGACCCAGTACACTTGCTGGTTAGTTGAACGGAGTTGTGTCCACACATAGTAAAGAGCCATAATAATGATTCCATACAATAACAAAGAGTACTACATTAATGTGATCACAATTTCGTACACCAAGTTTTTGGCGCCGTTGCCGGGGATTGTTTGAGTTTTCGGCAAGCTTTTGGTCCGGTAACATCAGTGCCAGATTCCCTTTTGATCCGGCAACTGCACCAAGTTTTTGGCGCCGTTGCCGGGGATTGTTTGAGTTTGGACAACTAACGGTTCATCTTGTTGCTCAGATTAGGTAATTTTCTTTTTATTTTCTTTTCAAAAATTTTTCAAAAATATTTCTAAAATTTTCTCAATTGTTTTCGAAAAAAAAAATAAAAATAAAAATGTTTTCAAAAATAAATTATTCTATGGCTTCAAAATTTTAAGAATGAATTCTAGTGTTTCATGAAATATGTTGAATCATATCTGGCTGTAAAGCCATACCCAAACTACTTTGGGATTGGTATTCAACTAATCACTCCAGCCCATGTAATTATATGTTGCAGCCTGGCTGGCTGTAAAGCCATGTCTAAATTCTTTTGGACTGAGGCTTGCTATTTGTTATCAAGAGCAAGCTAGTTGGAGCTAATCCACCTGCTACTGTTCCTGATCTACCTGCTGAAGCTTGGCTGGCCATTGGCCATGTCTAGTGTTTTGGACTGGAGCTTTCTTTGAAAGCTTGGCTGGCTAGTGAGCCATGTCTAATTCCTGGACTGAAGCTTTAGACTAACATGGCAAGATTCCTGGAATTCATATTAAAAATTTTGGAATCCTTATTTTTCCTTTTAATTTTCAAAAAATATAAAATAAAAATCCAAAAAAATTAGAAAATCATAAAAATAAAAAATATTTTCTGTTTCTTGTTTGAGTCTTGTGTCATGTTATAAGTTTGGTGTCACTTGCATATGCATCTTGCATTTTTTCGAAAATATAATGCATTTATAGTGTTCTTCATGATCTTCAAGTTGTTCTTGGTAAGTCTTCTTGTTTGATCTTGATGATTTTTTGTTTTGTGTCTTTTCATGTTTATCATATGCATTCTTGAATTCTTAGTGTCTAAGCATTAAAGAATTCTAAGTTTGGTGTCTTGCATGTTTTCTTTGCATTAAAAATTTTTCAAAAATATGTTCTTGATGTTCATCATGACATTCAAAGTGTTCTTGGTGTTCATCTTGACATTCATATCATTCATACATGCATTCATTGTTTTGATCTAAAAATTTCATGCATTGCATATTTTTCATGTTTTTCATAAAAATTTCAAAAATCAAAAAAATATCTTTCCCTTTTTTCTCTCATCAAATTCGAAAATTTGGATTGACTTTTTCAAAAATTTTTAAAATCAAGTTGTTTCTCATGAGTCAAATCAAATTTTCAATTTGAAAATCTTATCTTTTTCAAAATCTTTTTCAAAAATCAAATCTTTTTCAAAATTCTTAGTTATTTTCGAAAATTCCAAAAATATTTTTCAAAAAAAATCTTTTTCTTATTTTATATCATAATTTTCGAAAATAACATAAACAATTAATGTTTTGATTCAAAAATTTGAAGTTTGTTACTTGCTTGTTAAGAAAGATTCAAACTTTAAGTTCTAGAATCATATCTTGTGATTTCTTATGAATCAGGTCATTAATTGTGATTTTAAAAATCAAATCTTTTTCAAAAAAACTAATTTCAATCATATCTTTTCAAAAATATCTTCTTATCTTATCTTTTTCAAAAAAAATATCTGTTCAAAATATCTTTTCTAACTTCCTAACTACCTATCTTTTCAAAATTGGTTTTCAAAAATTTGTTTCAACTAACTAACTAACTTTTTTGTTTGTTTCTTAACTTTTTCAAAACTACCTAACTAACTCTCTCTCTCTAATTTTCGAAAATATCTCCCCTTTTTCAAAAATTTCTTTTTAATTAACTAATTATTTTTATTTTTTATTTTTATTTCAAAAATTTTCGAAAAATACTAACAAATTTTCAAAAACCAATTTTCAAAAATCACTAACTCCCTTTCAAAATAATTTTCGAAAATTATACCTCCCACATCCTATTCTATTTATTCATTCATATCCTAACATCTCATCTCACATCTCTTCCATTCTCACAGTTGTGTTTCTTCCTTTATATCACATTCTTTATCTCCCCCTCTTTTCTTCCACTCACACAGGGATTCATATACTGTGGTATAAAGGATCCCTATTATTATTATCATTTTTCTGGCCATTCTTCCTTGTCATATGAGCAGGAGCAAGGATAAGAACATTCTTGTGGAAGCAGATCCAGAACCTGAAAGGACTCTGAAGAGAAAATTAAGAGAAGCTAAAATACAACAATCCAGAGATAACCTTTCAGAAATTTTCAAACAGGCAGAGGAGATGGCAGCCGAAAATAATAATAATGTAAGGAAGATGCTTGGTGACTTTACTGCACCTAATTCCAATTTACATGGAAGAAGCATCTCCATTCCTGCCATTGGAGCAAACAACTTTGAGCTGAAACCTCAGTTAGTTTCTCTGATGCAGCAGAACTGCAAGTTTCATGGACTTCCATCTGAAGATCCTTTTCAGTTCTTAACTGAATTCTTGCAGATATGTGATACTGTTAAGACTAATGGAGTAGATCCTGAAGTCTACAGGCTTATGCTTTTCCCTTTTGCTGTAAGAGACAGAGCTAGATTATGGTTGGATTCTCAACCCAAAGACAGCCTGAACTCTTGGGATAAGCTGGTCACGGCTTTCTTAGCCAAGTACTTTCCTCCTCAAAAGCTGAGCAAGCTTAGAGCTGATGTTCAAACCTTCAGACAGAAAGAAGGTGAATCTCTCTATGAAGCTTGGGAAAGATACAAATAGTTGACCAAAAAGTGTCCTTCTGACATGCTTTCAGAATGGACCATCCTGGATATATTCTATGATGGTTTATCTGAGCTATCAAAGATGTCACTGGACACTTCTGCAGGTGGATCCATTCACCTAAAGAAAACGCCTGCAGAAGCTCAAGAACTCATTGACATGGTTGCTAATAACCAGTTCATGTACACTTCTGAAAGGAATCCTGTAAGCAATGGGACGCCTATGAAGAAGGGAGTTCTTGAAGTTGATACTCTGAATGCCATATTGGCTCAGAACAAAATATTGACTCAGCAAGTCAATATGATTTCTCAGAGTCTGCATGGAATGCAAGCTGCATCCAACAGTACTCAAGAGGCATCTTCTGAAGAAGAAGCTTATGATCCTGAGAACCCTGCAATAGCAGAGGTAAATTACTTAGGTGAACCTTATGGAAACACCTATAACTCAACATGGAGAAATCATCCAAATTTCTCATGGAAGGATCAGAAGCCTCAACAAGGCTTTAATAATGGTGGAAGAAACAGGTTTAGCAATAGCAAGCCTTTTCCATCATCAACTCAGCAACAGACAAAGAACTCTGAACAAAATGCTTCTAATTTAGCAAATCTAGTCTCTGATCTATCTAAGGCCACTGTAAGTTTCATGAATGAAACAAGGTCTTCCATTAGAAATCTGGAAGCACAAGTGGGCCAGCTGAGTAAAAGGATCACTGAAATTCCTCCTAGTACTCTCCCAAGCAATACAGAAGAGAATCCAAAAGGAGAGTGCAAGGCCATTGACATAAGCGCCATGGCCGAACCTGTGAGGAAAGGAGAGGACGTGAATCCCAAGGAGGAAGACCTCCTGGGACGTCCAGTGATCAATAAGGAGCTTCCCTCTGGGGAACCAAAGGACTCTGAGGCTCATCTAGAGACCATAGAGATTCCATTGAACCTCCTTATGCCCTTCATGAGCTCTGATGAGTATTCCTCTTCTGAAGAGAATGAGGATGTTACTGAAGAGCAAACTGCCAAGTTTCTTGGTGCAATCATGAAGCTGAATGCCAAATTGTTTGGCATTGATGCTTGGGAAGTTGAACCTCCCTTGTTCATCAATGAACTAAGTGATCTGGATCAACTGACATTGCCTCAGAAGAGACAGGATCCTGGAAAGTTCATAATACCCTGTACCATAGGCACCATGATCTTTAAGGCTCTGTGTGATCTTGGTTCAGGAATAAACCTCATGCCCCTCTCTGTAATAGAGAAACTGGGAATCTATGAGGTGCAAGCTGCTAAAATCTCACTAGAGATGGCAGACAGCTCAAGAAAACAGGCTTATGGACAAGTAGAGGACGTTTTAGTAAAGGTTGAGGGCCTTTACATCCCTGCTGATTTCATAGTCCTGGATACTGGAAAGGAAGAGGATGAATCCATCATCCTAGGAAGACCTTTCCTGGCCACAGCAAGAGCTGTGATTGATGTTGACAGAGGTGAAATAGTCCTTCAATGGAATGAGAACTCCCTTGTATTCAAAACTCAAGGATCTCCCTCTGCAACCATGGAGAGGAAGCTTGAGAAGCTTCTGTCAAAGCAGAGTCAACCAGAGCCCCCACAGTCAAACTCTAAGTTTGGTGTTGGAGGCCACAACCAAACTCTAAGTTTGGTGTTGAACTCCCATATCCAAACTCTAAGTTTGGTGTTGGAGAGTCTCAACAAAGCTCTGCACATCTGTGAGGCTCCATGAGAGCCCACTGTCAAGCTATTGACATTAAAGAAGCGCTTGTTGGGAGGCAACCCAATGTTTATCTAATTCTTATTTTTATTGTTTTTCATGTTTTCTTAGGTTCATGATCATGTGGAGTCACAAAATAAACAAAAAAAAAATCAAAAACGGAATCAAAAACAGCAGAAGAAAAATCACACCCTGGAGGAGCATCTGTCTGGCATTCAAACGCCAGAACAGAGCATAGTTCTGGCGTTGAACGCCCAGAATGGGAGCATCCTGGCGCTGAACGCCCAGAACAAGCATGGTTCTGGCGTTCAACGCCAGAAATGGCAGCAAAGGGGCGTTGAACGCCCAAAATGGGCACCAACCTGGCGCTGAACGCCCAGAGTTGTGTGCAAGGGCATTTTGCATGCCTAAATTGGTGCAGGGATGTAAATGCCTTGACACCTCAAGATCTGTGGACCTCACAGGATCACCTCAGGATCTGTGGACCCCACAGGATCCCCACCCACCTCCACTCACTCTCTTCTCTCTTCTCAATCATCTTCTATTCCCAATAAACACTCTTCCCTAATTAACCCTTTACCACTCACATCCAAACACCCACTTTCCTTCAAAATTCAACATCTCTTTCCCACCCAATCCCACCCATATGGCCAAATATACACAGCCATCCATCTCCTCCATATCCTCTTCTTCTTCTATTCTTTCTTCTTTTGCTCGAGGACGAGCAACATTCTAAGTTTGGTGTGGTAAAAGCATAGCTTTTTTGTTTTTTTTCCATAACCATTGATGGCACCTAAGGCCAGAGAAACCTCTAGAAAGAGGAAAGGGAAGACAAAAGCTTCCATCAAGGGTCTATAGCTCAGTGGTAGAACATTTGACTGCAAATCAAGAAATCCCTGAGATACCTCAGGGGATACATTTTCTTCCACACAATTATTGGAAGCAACTAAGGGTGGAACATCAAGAGCACTCCATCATCCTTCATGAAATCAGAGAAGATCTAAAAGCAATGAAGGAGGAGCAACAAAGACAAGGAAGAGACATAGAAGAGCTCAAGGACATCATTAGTTCCTCAAGAAGGAAACGCCACCATTACTAAGGTGGATTCATTCCTTGTTCTTATTTCTTCTGTTTTTCGTTTTCTATGTTATGTGCTTATCTGTGTTTGTGCCTTCATTACATGATCATTAGTAGTTAGTAACTATGTCTTAAAGTTATAAATGTCCTATGAATCCATCACCTCTCTTAAATGAAAAATGTTTTAATTCAAAAGAACAAGAAGTCCATGAGTTTTGAATTTATCCTTGAACTTAGTTTAATTATATTGATGTGGTGACAATGCTTCTTGTTTTCTGAATGTATGCTTGAACAGTGCATATGTCTTTTGAAGTTGTTGTTTAAGAATGTTAAATATGTTGGCTCTTGAAAGAATGATGACTAGGAGACATGTTATTTGATAATCTGAAAAATCATAAAAATGATTCTTGAAGCAAGAAAAAGCAGCAAAGAACAAAGCTTGCAGAAAAAAAAAAGAAGAAAAAAAAAAGAAAAAAATAGGCAAAAAAAAATAGAAAGAAAAAGAAAAAGCAAACAGAAAAAGCCAATAACCCTTAAAACCAAAAGACAAGGGCAAAGAAAAAGGATCCCAAGGCTTTGAGCATCAGTGGATAGGAGGGCCTAAAGGAATAAAATCCTGGTCTAAGCGGCTAAACCAAGCTGTCCCTAACTATGTGCTTGTGGCGTGTAGGTGTCAAGTGAAAACTTGAGACTGAGCGGTTAAAGTCAAGGTCCAAAGCAAAAAAAGAGTGTGCTTAAGAACCCTGGACACCTCTAATTGGGGACTTTAGCAAAGCTGAGTCACAATCTGAAAAGGTTCACCCAATTATGTGTCTGTGGCATTTATGTATCCGGTGGTAATACTGGAAAACAAAGTGCTTAGGGCCACGGCCAAGACTCATAAAGAAGCTGTGTTCAAGAATCATCATACTGAACTAGGAGAGTCAATAACACTATTCGAAATCTGAAGTTCCTATAGATGCCAATCATTCTGAACCTCAATGGATAAAGTGAGATGCCAAAACTATTCAAGAGGCAAAAAGCTATAAGTCCCGCTCATATGATTGAAGCTCTGTTTCATTGATAGTTTGGAATTTATAGTATATTCTCTTCTTTTTATCCTATTTGATTTTCAGTTGCTTGGGGACAAGCAACAATTTAAGTTTGGTGTTGTGATGAGCGGATAATTTATACGCTTTTTGACATTGTTTTTAGTATGTTTTTAGTAGGATCTAGTTACTTTTAGGGATGTTTTCATTAGTTTTTATGTTAAATTCACATTTCTGGACTTTACTATGAGTTTGTGTGTTTTTCTGTGATTTCAGGTATATTCTGGCTGAAATTGAGGGACTTGAGCAGAAATCTGATTAAGAGGTTGAAGAAGGACTGCTGATGCTGTTGGATTCTGACCTCCCTGCACTCAAAGTGGATTTTCTGGAGCTACAGAACTCGAAATGGCGCGCTTCCAATTGCGTTAGAAAGTATACATCCAGGGCTTTCCAGCAATATATAATAGTCCATACTTTGGCCAAGAATTGACGACGTAAACTGGCGTTCAACGCCAGCCTTCTGCCCAAATCTGGCATCCAGCGCCAGAAAAGGATCCAAAACCAGTGTTGAACGCCCAAACTGGCACAGAAACTGGCGTTCAACTCCACAAATGGCCTCTGCACGTGCTACACTTAAGCTCAGCCCAAACACACACCAAGTGGGCCCCGGAAGTGGATTTATGCATCAATTACTTACTCATGTAAACCCTAGTGACTAGTTTATTATAAATAGGACCTCTTACTATTGTATTAGGCATCTTTGGATTACCTTATGATCCTTTGATCACGTTTTAGGGGGCTGGCCATCTCGGCCATGCCTGGACCTTCACTTATGTATTTTCAACGGTAGAGTTTCTACACTCCATAGATTAAGGTGTGGAGCTCTGCTGTTCCTCAAAGATTAATGCAAAGTACTACTGTTTTCTATTCAATTCTTCTTATTTCTCTTCTAAAATATCCATTCGCACCCAAGAACGTGATGAAGGTGATGATTATGTGTGACGCTCATCATCCTTCTCCCTTATGAACGCGTGCCTGACAAACACTTCTGTTCTACATGAATTAAGCTAGAATGAGTATCTCTTAGATCTCCTAACCAGAATCTTCGTGGCGTAAGCTAGAATGATGGCGGCATTCAAGAGAATCCGAAAAGTCTAAACCTTGTCTGTGGTATTCCGAGTAGGATTCAATGATTGAATGACTGTGACGAGCTCCTAACTCGCGATTGCAGGGCGTTAGTGACAGACGCAAAAGGATAGTAAATCCTATTCCAGCATGATCGAGAACCGACAGATGAATAGCCGTGCCGTGACAGGGTGCGTGAGCATATTATTCACTGAGAGGATAAGATGAAGCCATTGACAAGGGTGATGCCTCCAGACGATTAGCCGTGCCGTGACAGGGCATTGGATCATTTTCCCGTGAGATGACCGAAAGTAGCCATTGACAGTGGTGATGTATCACATAAAGCCAGCCATGGAAAGGAGTAAGACTGATTGGATGAAGATAGCAGGAAAGCAGAGGTTCAGAGGAACGAAAAGCATCTCCATTTGCTTATCTGAAATTCCTGCCAATGAATCTACATAAGTATCTCTATCCCTTTTTATTGTTTATTTTAATCTAATAAAGTATCATGTTTAAATCCGCCTGACTGAGATTTACAAGGTGACCATAGCTTGCTTCAAGCCAACAATCTCTGTGGGATCGACCCTTACTCACGTAAGGTTTATTACTTGGACGACCCAGTACACTTGCTGGTTAGTTGAACGGAGTTGTGTCCACACATAGTAAAGAGCCATAATAATGATTCCATACAATAACAAAGAGTACTACATTAATGTGATCACAATTTCGTACACCACTTCTCAACAAGAAGAGCAGTTACTTGATGTGCTGAGGAAGCATAAGAAGGCAATTGGGTAGAGCTTGGCAGACATAGTAGGCATCAACCCTCAAGTATGTGAGCACAGAATATTTTTAGAAGAGGGAGCAAGACCTGTCCGTCAACCCCAAAGAAGATTGAATCCCACCATCTTGGAAGTTGTCAAAAAGGAAGTGACCAGACTATTGGAAGCGAGTATCATATATCCCATTTTAGACAGTGAATGGGTAAGCCCAGTACAAGTGGTGCCCAAGAAGTCTGGAGTCACTACAGTGAAGAATGAGCATGGAGAGCTCATAGCAACTAGAGTTCAGAATGCTTGGAGAGTCTGCATTGATTACAGGCGTCTCAACCAAGCTACCCGTAAGGATCACTACCCACTTCCATTCATTGATCAAATGCTGGATCGCCTGTCAGGTAAATCACATTATTGCTTTTTAGATGGTTACATAGGTTATTTCCAGATTTATATAGCTCCTGAGGATCAGGAAAAGACTACTTTTACATGTCCTTTTGGGACTTATGCTTACAAGAGAATGCCCTTTGGCTTGTGCAATGCACCAGCTACTATCCAAAGGTGCATGATAAGTCTTTTCTCTGATCTTATTGAGGACTGTATGGAACTTTTTATGGACGATTTTAGCATTTATGGTGATTCTTTTAGCCTTTGCTTAGATGGATTATCTAGAGTATTAGATAGATGTGTTAATACAAACCTTGTATTAAATTTCGAAAAATGTCACTTTATGGTAAAACAAGGGATTGTATTAGGACATGTGGTATCTAATAATGGCATTTCTGTAGACCCAGCAAAGGTGAATGTTATTTCTAGTTTACCTTACCCCTCTTCTGTGAGGGAAGTCCGTTCGTTCCTTGGCCATGAAGGTTTTTACAGGAGATTTATTAAGGACTTTAGTAAGGTCGCACTTCCCTTATCCAGATTACTGCAGAAGGATATTGAGTTCGAGTTCAGTGAGGATTGCAAACAAGCGTTTGATAAGCTGAAGACTGCTCTGACTCAAGCTCCAATTGTGAGAGGACCAGACTGAAGCCAGCCGTTTGAAATCATGTGCGATGCTTCCAACCATGCAGTAGGAGCAGCGCTGACTCAGCATGAAGGTAAGGATCCTTTCGTTATTGCTTATGCGTCTAAGACTTTAGACACTGCCCAGTCCAACTATACTACTACTGAGAAAGAGCTTCTTGCTATTGTTTTTGCTCTGGATAAATTCCGAGCTTATTTACTTGGTACTAGAGTAGTAGTGTATTCGGACCATGCAACTTTAAAGTATCTATTAGCTAAAAAGGAATCCAAACCAAGACTCATACGTTGGATACTGCTGTTACAAGAATTTGATTTAGAAATAAAGGATAGGAGTGGTACTCAGAATTTAGTGGCAGACCACTTGAGTCGCCTTGAGCATATTAAGGATGATTCTACTCCTATAGATGATAATTTTCCTTTTGATAACCTGCAAGCAGTATCTGAGGTAGTCCCTTGGTATGCACCTGTTACTAATTATTTAGTTAGCCGCACATTTCCTCCAAATTTTTCTAAGCATCAAAGAGACAAGCTGAAAAGCGAGTCTAAATATTATATATGGGATGACCCATATTTATGGAGATGTGGCGCTGATCAAGTAATTAGACGTTGTGTGCCTCAATCAGAATTCCAGTCCATTTTAGAGGCCTGTCACTCATCTGAGAGTGGAGGACATTTTGGTCCTCAAAGAACAGCTAGAAAGATCTTAGACTGTGGATTCTGGTGGCCTACTCTTTTTAGAGACGCTGCTGAATTTTGTAAATCTTGTCCCCCATGCCAGAAATTTGGTAATATATCCAGGAGGGATGAGATGCCTCAACAAATTATGCTTTTCTGTGAAATTTTTTATGTTTGGGGCATTGACTTCATGGGCCGATTTCCAAATTCTAATGGATATTTTTATATATTGTTAGCTGTGGATTATGTTTCCAAATGGGTGGAAGCAATTCCTACCCGCACTGATGATGCTAACACTGTTGTTTCCTTTGTGAGAAACCATATTATATGTCGCTTCGGATCACCACGAGCAATCGTGAGCGATCAAGGCACCCATTTTTGTAACAGGAGACTAACAGGATTAATGAAGAAGTATGGGATAATTCATAAAATTGCAATAGCTTACCATCCCCAAACTAATGAGCAAGCCGAGGTGTCAAACAGAGAAATTAAGCGTATCTTGCAAAAGATAGTAAAGCCTCATAGAAAAGACTGGAGCACCAGGCTACAAGATGCACTCTGGGCATATAGAACAGCATACAAGACACCCATTGGGATGAGTCATTTCCGCTTGGTTTATGGAAAAGCTTTTCATCTCCCAGTTGAAGTAGAACACAGAGCTTTTTGGGTAGTTAAGGAGTGCAACATGGGAATTGAGAAAGCCGGAGCTGAAAGGAAGTTGCAACTGCAGGAACTGGAGAGCCTTCGCCTAGAAGCTTATGAAAACTCCAAAATATACAAGGAAAAGATGAAGGCTGTACATGACCAAAACATCAAGAAGAAAGAGTTCCAACCTGGGGATTTAGTCCTCCTTTACAAATCTCGACTAAGGCTCATGCCAGGTAAGTTGAGATCAAGATGGGAAGGTCCATATAGAGTAGAGAAGGCCGAACTGTACGGAGTTTATCACCTAAGCCATCCCTCAAGCTCTGAACTCATTAAGGTTAATGGACAACGCCTGAAGCTATACCATGGCGAGAAGATGTAGAGAAACAAGGAGCCTCTTGGAAGATCCCCACATAGCAGAAGATTGAGCTAGTGGAGCGTCCAACTTACGGACGTTAAAGCAAAGTGCTAGGTGGGAGACAACCCACCATGGTATGATCGCTCTTTTCTTTATTTTTAGTTTTTCCTATTCAATAACTCTTCTCTTTCTTAGTACTTTCATGCATCTGCATTTACATGTTTTTATTTTCAAAAAAAAAAATTTTTTGCTACGCGACGCGATCGCATCAGCGACGCGTCCGCGTCACAGGGAGAGTAAAGAAAAATAAAGATGAGCAGAGAGTCACGCTGGAGCGTGGCTGGAGGCGTGCCAATGGCACAAATCAACCCATGCGACCGCGTCGCTGACGCATTCGCGTCGCATGGGAATCATGGCCTCCCACGCGGCCGTGTGTCCCACGCGGCCGCGTGCCCTGAGTTTTCGCCGTAAAATGGTGCACAATGAAATATTGTGCGAGAGTGATGCTGGATTGGTGCTGGAAGCACAATCCTTATCACGCGACCGCGTCGCCGACGCGGCCGCGTCATCCATTTTCTGGCGCACACTCACGCGATCGCGTGACCCACGCGATCGCGCCGTCCCAATTTTGGCAAATAAATTAATTTGAACAAAGAGTTGTGATGGTGCGAGGCTGCACTCGCGCCAGAAGCATAACATGGGTCACGCGACCACGTGACCGACGCGATCACGTCACCATACTTGAAGCGCATCCACGCGAACGCGTGCCCCACGCAGCCGCGTCGCATGCGCCGCATAGCTCAACCTAAAATTGCCACATATCTTATCTTTCTCTCCTCCAAATCCTAATTTTCCTTTTCCCTCCTTATTTCTTCCTTCTCCCTTCCCCCTTCTATCTCACCTTTCACTCTCTATCTCTCTCACCTCCATTAACAAGGTTTTACTTTCTTCCTCCCTCTTTCTTTTTCCATAATTCTTATTATTTTATATGTATTTTCTTTTCTTTTCTTTTTCTTTTCATTATTCATATTTTCTTTCTTTTTCTTTTCCTTTTTACATGGTGTTAGAAATTTTTTTTTGAGTCACTATCCCTCATTATATGCTTGTGGATTGTTGCAAATTGTTTGATAATTATTTTTTATTCTATTTAAGGGATTGCTTGCATGTTCACCTTCATATTTTCTATACCTTATTCACCATGCATGCTATGTGTTTGTGAAAAAGCTCAAATGGCATTATGCACTTCTCTATGTTGTTATACTATTCAATGATTGCTTTTCACAACTTTCCTTTACTATTGTATTAATTGAATTTAATTGTCAATATAAACGTGATGGTTTATTACAAAGTATTGCTTGGTCCATGCTACTCATGCCCTTTGCCGGCATGCCAATAAACACCTTGCAGTCACTTGTCTTTATATGCACTAGCTATTTTCCATTATTGGCCTTTCTCATGTACTCGCGAGCATGTGATAATGTCAAGTATATCTTAATGTGCATTCATCACCCTCTTTTCCATTTCCTTCCTTGCTGTATATCTCTTTGAATTTAATTTACTTTCTCTTCCCTTCTTTCAAGATGACCACCAAGAAAAGAAAAGAGAAAGCTACTTCCAAACCACCAGCAAGAAGAGGAACTAAAAGAGCATTAGTGGCAGAGCCTTCTTCAACCGCAGTCAAGCCCTCAACAAAAAGAGTTAAGAGGATAATAAAGGTTGATGAGAAGGAGAAAGCCTTTCCAGCAAAGGACACTGCGCAATTTCCCAATCGCTACTGTGAGCAGATGTTCCCTATCCTGTCAGAAAGAAACTATAACAATGAATACCTTCTTATCCTCCCGTCCAATATTGCTACCTTTGTTGAGCCGCAAATTGAACGAAGACAATGGGGTTTCCTACGGAGACAGCCAAGGCAGGTCAATCTTTCTTGGGTAGTTGAGTTCTACTCTAACTTCTACATGCCAACCCTACAGTCTGTTTATGTCCAGCAGAAACAAGTCCCAATCACAGAAGAGGCCATTCAGCAAGCTCTAAGTCTCCCCCCTATTCCAGAAGGAATGGACGCCTTCCAAGAAGCCGCACTTAAGCGCCAGAAGTACTAATTTGACTAGGACTCCGTTCTCAGAGTTATCGCATTACCTGGCAGCTGTTGGATCTACGGATACCACCGTACCCGCCCTAAGGGAATCTTGGCTTCAGTACTTACCTTGGAGGCTCGCGTCTGGGCACAGATCATGTCCCATTATGTCTTTCCGAGCACTCATGAGTCCTCCTTCACTGCGGACATGGCTGTTTTACTATGGTGCATCCTTACAGACCAACCTCTGCATCTCTCAAGACATATCCGGAATGCTATGGGACACGTACAAATTGCGGGCAACTTATCTTTCCCTGCCTTGGTCTTAGATCTTGTCTCAGCAGCTGGAGTCTCCTACAAAGCTGGGGACACCAAAGCCGTGCTTCCACGGAATGATTAGTATGTCCCTAACGGGAAATACCTCAAACTCCCAGCAGCCACTACAAGCCTTCCTACTACTCCAGTTGAAGATAATCCTTCTTCAACACCACAAGCACCTACAACTGATGAATTGCTCCAGCAGATAATTGACAGGCTAGATCGGCAAGAACAGAAAGCAAAGATGAGAGAGCACCGTAACGAGCGCCGATTCAAACACCTCAAGGAGCTACTCAAGGGACACCTTAGGGACTCGGATACCCCGGACTCCACTTCTTTTACCAGCACAGGGAGCCATAATGGTCCCGACTATGGAGATACTACCACCAGCCCATCCCTGTTCCTGACAGACGGCACCGAGGACGGTGCAAAGCCTTAAGTGTGGGGAGGTCGGTCAGTACCTGACTTCCGGAGGTAATTTCTTTTCCTTAGCACCAATAATTAGGATATTTTAGTTAGATTTTCTTTCTTTTATAGAATAGAATAAATTGCATAGGTTAGGATAGTTGCATGCATGTTCTACTTGATTGAAAAGACAATAAGTTTCTTTTAAGACTCTATCTTTGGAACAAAATTTCACTAATTTTTCAAAATTTTATGATAAATTTGCTTCAATTGTATTTGGAACATGATATTTGAGCTAAAGAACACACAACCTGTGAAAGATTTGAGCCTTTATGTATGGTTACATTATTTAACCATAATTATTTCATTCTTGTGTGTTTACTTCTCTATGATTGTAATCTATATTTTGTTTTATCTTATATGTCCAATATTTATTATATTTGCATGCTTGCACATGATTGAGGCCATTATTTGTTTAAACTCACTTATCCAAATTAAGCCTACCCTTTTCAATTACCTTTGTTAACCACTTTGAGCCTTTAAATCCCATTTGTTCTATATTTTACCACATTACCAACCTTAAGCTGAAAAACAATTGTATATCCCAAATTGAATCTTTGGTTAGCTTAAGATAGAATTGTGTGTGCTAGTTAAGTATGGGAAATTGTGGGAACAAAAGTTGTTAAGGGAATGTGTCATGAGAATTTAATGGGAATTTGGATACCTACTCATGTGAAACTATAAGAATTAAAAATCTATGTGCATTGATAAGCTATATTTATTTTAATGTAAAAAAAATTATATATATATAAATAAATAAGGGGACAAAATTACCCCAATGTTAAATTTAGAATTCAAAGATCAATGCACATATGATAGAATCAAATATAAAGTTGATACATGAGTATGGATAGAAAAAGGGAATTCTGGGTAGCTAGGTATGAACTTTAAGATTACAATAAAAATATATAGGTTGGGTTGAAGCTTGGGTTAATTAAAGATTCAATTTATTAGCTCACTCGACCAAATGTATACCCCTACCTGTACCTTAGCCCCATTACAACCTTGAAAATACCTCATGATGTTTGCATTGGTATATTAACTGTTGTTGATTGGTTAGGAGAAGAACAAAAGTTAGAAAGTATGATTAGAGAAGGATAGAGTGATTACCCTATACACTAGAGATTAGAGCGTACATACATTATCAGTGAGGGTTCAATGCTTGAATTTTCATGTTCCCTGCTTTCATGAGCTATCTTCTTGCACTTTTATCTGTTTTATTGTATAATGATAGAATTAGTGGAATTTGATTTGTAATTGTTTTGAAGAGCTTATTTACTTTTGATCAAGTGGGCAAGAATCATATAGTTGCATTTATTTATTTATATATATATATATATATATATATATATAAATATATATATATATATATATATATATATATATATATATAGGCTTACATTGCATTTCATGAGTTTCTACATGTTCATACTTATTTCCTTATCTCCTTCAATTAAGCATGAGGACATGCTAATGTTTAAGTGTGGGGAGATTGATAAACCACTATTTTATGGTTTATATTTTGTTTAATTGTGTGGTTTTATCATGATCCTTACCCATTATTCATTAAATTAGCATGAAATTATAATTCCTTCCTGAGTTTATAACATGTTTGAAAAATGCTTCCTAGAGACTTTAATTATGTATTTTTAATTCTCCTTTATTCCATTCGATGCCGTGATCTGTGTGTTGAATGTTTCAGACTTTATAAGGCATGAATGAGTTGGAGATTGGAAAGGAAGCTAGCAAAAATGGAAGGAACACAAGAATTTGAGGAGGTAACCAGCGAGAAGTGACGCGGTCGCATGGCTCACGCGACCGCGCGAAGGAGAGCAAATCGCAGTGACGCGGCCGCATGGCTCACGCGGCCGTGCGGATTGGAAAAGCTCAAGCGACGCGGTAGCGTGGATGACGTGAACGCGTGGCAAGGAAAAGCGTGAATGACGCATCCGCATGGATGACGCGATCGCGTGACATGTGCGATCTGCATAATCTGCAGAATTCACTGGCGGCGATTTTGGACCTTATTTCGACCCAGTTTTTGGCCCGGAACAGCAGACTAGAGCCAGAGAATATGCAGAAACAAAACACAACATTCATTCTACACAGTTTTGAGTTTTATATCCAGTTTTACTCCTCCTCTAGGTTTTGCTCTCTAGGTTTTAGAATTTTAATTTTCAATTGGTCTTAGCATTGGAATATTGAGAAGAGTTATTTCCTCATCAAGACTTCGTCATTCTAGTTCGTTCTCTTAACTTGGTTTTATTCTTCCATGTTCTTTGCTTTGTTCAATTTTGTCATTTGAATACTTTCATGATTATTTAACACAAGGATTATTTCTTCAATTTTAATTTATTTTCCATTCCAATAATCATGTCTTCTTTTAATTCCCTTTCATGTGTTATGGATTTATTATTTACAATGAGTGAGTAGTTCCCTCACTTGATGGGGAGTTGATTGAAAGGAACTCTTGAGTTGGAAGGATTGAAAGAAAATTTGTAATTGGGTTAACTGTTGGATTGTTATCTAATCACTAACACCAATCCCTTTGAACTAAGTGGGTTGCAACTCGTGAACAGATCTAGCATTCCAACTTGTTTGACTTTCCTTTACCTAGTAAAGGATAACTAAACAGAACAACCATTAATTATAAATTAATCTTGAAATCATCCCATTAATAATAGAGATTCCAACTAATCAACTCCCAGACAAGGCTTTTATTCATATTATTTGAATTTTCTCAATTTAATTTTCCACCTACTTAACTCAACTTTTTGGAACATCTGATTAATAAAATAGCACACTTTTCTGCAACTTGTTGGGAGACGACCTGGGACTTAAATTCCCAGTAATTTTTAATTTAAACTCTCTGTGACATATTTCTAAATTGATAGGCAGATTTTCAGTGAGTTAAGAACTATACTTGCAATGTAACTATTTTAATAATTTTTAATTCACCAACTTCTGTGCCTCATCAAGCTGCCTCAGCATGAGATCCCTGAGATACCTCAAGGGATGTATTTTCCTCCTCAAAGCTATTGGAATCAATGGCAGACTTCTCTTGGAGAACTAAGCACTAACATGGATCAATTGAGTGTGGAGCATCAAGAGCACTCCATCACCCTTAATGAAATAAGGGAAGACCAAAGAGCCATTAGAGAAGATCAAACGGCTATGAGAAAAGAATAACAAAGGCAAAGGAGTGACATTGAAGAGGTCAAGCATCACATTAGATCCTCAAGGAGGAGCACTAGCCGCCACCATTAAAGGTGGACTCGATCTCTTTTACCTTCTTTCCCTTTTATTATTTTTCTGTTTTCTGTTATGTTTTGTCTATTCTCTTGTTGCACGATCATTTTCATTGATATCTTAAAGTTGTAAAATGTTCCATATATCTCTCACCTTGCTTAAAAAGAAAATTTTATTTGAAAAGAATTGAGAGATACATGAATTTCAAATTTAAAATAAGAATAGTTTAATTATGTTGATGTGGTGGCATTGCTTTTGTTTTCTAAATATATGAATAAATAATGCATATTTGAAGTTAAAATTTTAGAATGTTGGCTCTTGAAAGAATAAAAAAAAAAAGAAAAAATATTATTGATAAACTGAAAAATCCCAAAAAATTGATTCTTGAAGCAAGAAAAAGCAGCAAAAAGAAAAAGAAAAAGCATGTTGCAAAAGAAAAAAAATTATTATGCATGCGAAAAAGAAAGAAAAAAATGGCAAAAAAAATTAAATAAAGAAAAAAATCCATTACTGCCCAAAAATGCAGGAAAAGGAGGGCAGATTGAAAAAGCCAGTAACCCTTTAAACCAAAAGGCAAGGGAAAAAGGATCCAAGGCTTTGAGGATTAATGGATAGGAGGGCCTAATGAAATAAAATCCTGACCTAAGCGGCTCAACCAAGCTGTCCCTAACCATGTGCTTGTGGCGTGAAGGTGTCAAGTAAAAAGCTTGAGACTAAGCGGTTAAAGTCGTGATCCAAAGCAAAAAGAGTGTGCTTGAGAACACTGGACACCTCTATCTGGGGATTCTAGCAAAGCTGAATCACAATCTGAAAAGGTTCACCCAGTTAAAGTGTCTGTGGCATTTATGTATCCGGTGGTAGTACTGGAAAACAAAGTGCTTAAGGTCACGGCCAAGACTCTAAAAGCTGTGTTCAAGAATAAAAAAGAACTGAACTAGGAGAGTCAATAATATCATCTGGATTCTAAGTGCCTAAAGATGCCAACACTTCTGAGTTTCAATGGACAGTGAGATGCCAAAACTATTCAGAAGCAAAAAGCTACTAAGTCCCGCTCATCTAATTGTAATTGAGCTTCATTGGAAACTTAGAAATTTATTGTCTCTTAACTCTCTTTTCTATCCTACTGTATTTTTAGTTGCTTGGGGACAAGCAACAGTTTAAGTTTGGGATTGTGATGAGCGGATATTTTATACACTTTTTACCATCATTTTTATATATTTTTTAGTATATTTTGTTTAGTTTTTATTAAGTTTTCATAGGTTTTAGTGTTAAATTCACATTTTTGGATTCTACTATGAGATTTGTGTGTTTTTGTACAATTTCAGGAAATTTCTGGCTGAAATTGAGGAGCTGGAGCAAAAGTCTGATTCAGAGATAGAGAAAGCACTACAGATGCTGTCCGAATCTGACCTCCTTGCACTAGGAAGAGCTTTTCTGGAGCTACAGAAGTCCAAATGGAGTGTTCTCAACAACTATGAAAAGCTGACTAGAAGGCCCAAAACTGGCATTCAACGCTAGCTTCCTACCTGATGCCAAGGCATCTTGGCCAGTTTCACGGACCTTTTCTTTACTGTTTTTAGGTTAGTTTCATGCATTTCTTTAGGAAATAAGCTAGTTTTGGGTAGATATTCACCTATGCCTTGATTCAAGCATACATTGTGCATTTTACATAATTTCATGAGGATTTTGCATAAGTTTACTGACAAAGATTATGTTGCATTACTCATGTCTTGGACTAGAGCTTTGATGCACTTTATTGCTTGATTTCAGGACCAAAAGGAAGCAAGAAAAAGGGAGGTAACTTGCAAGGTTAATGAGAAAAGTGATTGCCAATAACACTCTCAAAAAGCCATCAATGCCCACGTTAGAGAGTCACGTTAACTAAGTTAACGTGAACTCTAACGTGGAGAAGAGAAGTTGAGCCAACGTTAGTGACAATGTTAACCAAGTTAACGTGGGTTTTTACGTGAGGCAAAGGGGTGCATTGGAACGTTAGTGACAATGTTAAGTGTCACTAACGTTCTCGAAATTATATTCTCACTAAATATTAACACCCCTAACATCCTGAACTAAAGTCTCCGCCCACTTCGCACTTTCTCTCTGCAAGTAAAGCCAAGCCCAAATAAAGAAAGGAACTGCTTCAAACTCAAGATCCAAAGGCCCAAAACTTGAAAAATCACACTAGAAGCTGAGAAGAGTAGTATATATCGGAGTAGCTTTGAATTGAGATGGAGTTCTGTAAGGCTGGGAAAAAGAGAACTACTCTCTGTATTTACTTTCCTTTGCAATTTCTAGTTTTATGATGTATTCTCTATCTTTGTTTTCATTTTCAAGAGCTATGAACAACTAAACCCCTTTCATTGGGTTAGGGAGCTCTGCTGTAATTTGATGGATCAATACTAATTTTCATTATTCTTCTTCTATCTTTCCTCTTGATTTTACTTGAAAGCTTTCGATCTTCATCCAATTGAGTAGTTATCTTGGAAGAGAAGCTATTCAAACTTGGATCTCTTTTGAACTTTGAAAGAGGAATGAAGAGATCAAGCTAGAAATGCTTTCTCATACTGGACCAAATTGGGTTTGGATGGGTATGTGACTATAACCCTCTCAACACTTGATTTGGGAAATGCATGTGGTATAATCAGTGACCATACTTCATCTCTTCTCATGAGCAATTGACCAAGGAATTAGCTATTGATCAAGATTTGAGAGATTGAATTGCAAGAAATTGTAATTCAATCACTTGAGATTGCCAAGGAGATCAATGAGTGCATTGATTGAGGAAGAGATGAAAATAAACTTGATCTGGAGAATTGCAACATCTCCTAAGCCCAATGAACTCCCCATCTCTGATCTTACCCATTCTCTTTAATTTCTGCTATTTACTTTTATGAGCAAATCCCCCATTCCCATTTACAATTCTGCATTTTATTCTCAGTCATTTACTTCCAGCTCTTTAATTCTAGCATTTACTTTTCTGTTATTTACATTCCCGCCATTTTATTTTCTACAACTCTCAACCCAAATTCTAGATTCGCTCAACTAGAACATTCTTCTAATTAAAGTTGCTTGATCAATCAATCCCTGTGGGATTCGACCTCACTCTATTGTGAGTTTTTACTTGACGACAACTTCGGTACACTTGCCGAAGGGAGATTTGTTGAGAGACAAGTTTTCTGTGCATCAAGTTTATGGCGCCGTTGCCGGGGATTGATTGTGCATCAACAATGATTAAATTGGAAGATCACTAGATTGAGCATTTTATTTTGTGAATTTTATTTTTCTGTTTGAGTGATTTACTTTTTGTTTTAGTTAAACTTCTTCCCTTTACCCTCTACTCTTTTGTTTTTCTTTGTTATTTTCAATTCTGTTTGCTAACCCACTAACTGTTTGATATATTGCATCACCCACAACTAACAACAATTCTGACACAAATACTGTATGCACCTATTTTCCTTGCTTGTACTTGTTGGTTGTATGACAGGGAGAAGAAGCGGGGCTTCAACTTCCTTTGATTCTGAACCTGAGAGAACCTTCCTTAGACTAAGGAGGGAGGCAAAAGAAAAACGTGTAGTTGGTGCTGAAGAAGAGGAGGAACACTTTGAGGAATACTTTGAACCAAACATGGAAGAAAACATGGAAAATCATCATGAAGAAGAGACTCACAACCATGGCAGAGGAGGTGGAGCAAATCATGCTGGGGAGGATAGAAGAGTTTTGGGTTCTTACATTAATCCAAACCCAGGCGATTGTGGAAGTAGCATCCAAAAGCCAACAATACATGCCAACAACTTTGAACTTAAACCACAGCTCATCACCCTTGTGATGACAAGTCATCTTAGCCTAGTTTCACTAGCCTTTTTCTTTTGTTTTCAATTGAATTATGCACTTTCTTGAGCCACAAGCAAGCCAATTGGGTAGATTTTCATGCTTCCTTTGATTTAATCAACCATAGATGAATTAATGCAATTTCATGAGGTTTTATGTTATAATTGTCACATATTATGAAAGAATGAATATCTCATGATTTTGAGCATAGCTTTGATGTGTTTGGTTTATTAATGATAGGTGAAGAAAGCTTGGAGAAAGGTTGAAGCAAGAAGGAATGGCTAGGAGGAAGAGAGGACAAAAAGTTTGAGCAAATTCATTCTTTGCAAGTGTTTAATTTTTTGCTTAATTTCTTGGGTGGAGAATTGAAGAAATTCTGTTTCAATCTCACCTTGAGATCTTGTTTAATTTTTTGCTTAATTGAATTTCCTTTTCTGTTAATTGCTTCTTCATCTACTTTCTCTGCAATTTACATTTCCTTTGCAAGTGTTCTTGATTGGATCTAGGAAGGCATTGAGATCTAGACTTGGTTATCTAGTCTCTTGGGTCCTGAGATCTGAATTATCATTTTACTTTCTCTGTTTAACGCTTTTCATGTTCATTTACATTTCCGTTTTAGATCCGGTTCAATCCAAGCCATCTTTTACTCTTCTGTTTGTTGAATTTTACTTTTCCTTGTTTAATTTCTGCAAATCCAACTCCCAATTCCCTTTACAATTTAAGCCATTTACATTTCTTGCACTTTAAGATTCTGTAATTTACATTTCTTGCGGTCTAATTTTCTGCCATTTAATTTCTTGCTCTTTAAGATTCAGCACTTTATTTCCTGTTCTCTTTAATTTCATGCCAATTACCCATTCCCTTAATTTTCCATGCAATTTAAATTCTGCAAATCACAAATCACTCAACCAAATCTTGATTCGCTTGACTAAATCAACCACTAAACTAAAATTGCTCAATCCTTCAATCCCTGTGGGATCGACCTCACTCCCGTGAGTTATTATTACTTGATGCGACCCGATGCACTTGCCGGTGAGTTTTGTGTCGGATCGTTTTCCGCACATCAAGTTTTTGGCGCCGTTGCCGGGGATTGATTAGATTGACAATGATTAAGTGAAGTGGAGATCTAGATCAAGCACTTTTCCTTTTCTGTTCTTTAACTTTCAATTAACCCACTAACTATTTGAATTTCTGCCTGAGATAACTGAAACTTCACTTTAGCAACAAAGTGAAGTTTCCCTGGAAATTTCTGGCTTTATGCAATGCTCTTGCTTACACAAGAGAGGCAATTTCTGCCACTAATTTTCCAAGTCCATCAACTGTTTGATAATTTGTGCCAGCTAACCTTCTGAATCACATTCTGAGCCTGAATATATTCTATCATCACTTGAATTGTTTGTGACTGTGCAGATCATGGAGGGGAATTCAACAAATTCTAGAAATCATGAGAGTAATATCTCCACTTTAGATGATAATGTAACCCATAGCTCGAAGCAACTATCCATCGCCATGAATGATGTTGCTCAATGGTTTGAAGCTTTTCCACAAGGAAGCATTATCGGATGGGAAGAACTGATGAGTGAACTTCTAGTCAAGTTGAACCCATCACAGAGAATTGTTAAACCAGAGGCAGAAGTGCACCCATTCACACAAGAGAAAGAAATTGAAGATGCTCGTGCAGTCATGAGCCAAAACAAGCAGATGCATCATCAGACTCTACAACAACTAGACATGATGGCCAAAAAAATCACTGAGCTGAGACATGCTGTAGTACATACATATAGCCTGACTCAAAACTCATATGGGGGTAATCAAGCTGAACAAAGTTTTGGGGTCATTAACCATGAGCAACAAGGCTATGGACACTTACAATCTCCAAGCAGTCACTCAAGCACGTTCCAACAGAAGGGTCAGAAGGATGTATACAATCCACCATGGAAAACTCAATCCAACTGGAGGGGGCTTGAGAACCAAAACCAAAAACCAAGGGACTTCAACTGCGAGAATCCCAACTTCAGAAACCAGTACAAAACACACTTCCAATCCCGTCCTACCTCAACACTCACCCGAAATGACTTTCATCTACCACCACAATTGACACAGCCACAACCACTTCCAACCTTTCAAAGACTCTATATTCTAGAAATGATGATGGAGAGGTCCATGAAAATTCAAGAAATGATAACAATAGAGCAGGAAGAAATAAAGAAACATCAAGAGATGATAAGCAAGAACCAAGAGGCCTCACTCAGAAGGCTCGAAAGGCAGATGGAACAACTGGTTCAAAACCTTGCTGAATTGGGTGAGAAGAAGGGAACTCTGAACCTAAAGAGCCATGAAAAGGATGCTGGGTTGAAAGGGAATGAAGTCATGAAGGAAAGTGAGAAGGCTATGGAAAGAGAAACAGAGGGAAGGAAGCCCATAGTGAGAGGAGGAAGCCTAAGGCAACAGAAGCCTCAACTTCCATGAGCACAGAATGAAGGATGTCAAGCTAGTGACAATAAAAGAGCGCTTGTTGGGAGGCAACCCAACCTGAGGTAGTTTTCTTTTCATAGCTATTTTAATAAAAAGGTTAATTAGTTTTATCTATATTGCAAGAAGCTAAGTTTGGTGTTGCACACCAAAACAATATAAGGAAGAATGAAGGATTCTAAGTTTGGTGTTCCACCAAAATCCCATCATAAAACACATTCTCACTTTTTGCATAATGCTAGCTTCAAGCATTTAGATAAACTAGTCAACTGTGCTGCCGTTTCCTAAGTTTCCAGTTTTGTCAATTTTGAAAAAAAAAAAGAAAAAGAGTTTTACACATGGTTAATCTGATGCACAAGGACCATTGGCAAGGTACTAAGTTTGGTGTTTCCACACCAAAGTAAGTTCAAAAGCCCACAAATAAATCATGCATGCTAACCATTTTTCAAGTGCTTTGGGAACAAGCAACTTTCAATATCATTGTAGAGTGTCATACAAGCTTTTGGAAGGATTAAGCATCATCACCCAAAGAAATGAAAGAGGAATGCTAAAACCAGCAATGAGGATGATGAGGAGGAGGACAGCAAGCAGATTCCAAAAGGTTGTATTGTTCAGTGATTGTTTTAAATCAAATACTGCTACGATTGAAAGTGATATAATACCCCTGCTTGTTTGCATAATATAGTTTTTCTGTAATTCAATAATTAAGATGCTTGATTATTCACAACACTACACTTTTCACACTTGTTTGCACTCAATACTTAAAAAAATGCATCACATGAAAGTTCTTTGAAAAGAAGGATTGAGGAATTAAACAATTTTGAGGCAAGCAAAAGATTAGGAGAAGTGGCGGTTCTAGTTGTATGATAATGTATTGAGGTTGCATGCTTATGAAAACTTGCATGGGAGCTCATAGGCAGGACATGAAGTTCAAAGAAGTATTGTGGAGATTCTCAAAAATTTATTGATCCAAGAAGCAGCAAACAAAACAAAAGAAAATAAAGAAAATACAAAAACAAAAAGAACATGGCCCAAGGCTTTGAGCATCAATTACTAGGCAGAAAAGAAAGAAGAAACAAAAAAAAAAACTCAAAGAGTTGTTATCCTAGTAAATGCTTGTGGTCGAATTGTGTCAAAGAAAGAGGCTTGAGCAAGTAAATCCTTAGGGGTGCTTTAACACCTAATACCTTAAAACCAACTGGTTTAGGAGTATTGATTGAAAGCTTATCTAAAAAGCCGCTTTGAGATATGACACTTAGAGTCAAGGCCAAAGCAAGGAAACTATAAGCTGCTTCAAGGTGATTACATATAAAGAGACCTCCATGATACCATTTGGATGAAAATCCTAAGACCTAAGACTTCCAAGATGTAGGGACTAGTAAGCACTGAGGCCCTTACATGAGCACATGATTTAGAGTTCACCCCACTGTCATTTAATCACTTCACTCACAGGACCTTACAAATTATTCTTCAATCCGTCTTAATTGAAAGGACCTTTGAGCATAATTCATTTCTTGCTTGGGGACAAGCAAGCTTTAAGTTTGGTGTTGTGATGACAAGTCATCTTAGCCTAGTTTCACTAGCCTTTTTCTTTTGTTTTCAATTGAATTATGCACTTTCTTGAGCCACAAGCAAGCCAATTGGGTAGATTTTCATGCTTCCTTTGATTTAATCAATCATAGATGAATTAATGCAATTTCATGAGGTTTTATGCTATAATTGTCACATATTATGAAAGAATGAATATCTCATGATTTTGAGGATAGCTTTAATGTGTTTGGTTTATTAATGATAGGTGAAGAAAGCTTGGAGAAAGGTTGAAGCAAGAAGGAATGGCTAGGAGGAAGAGAGGACAAAAAGTTTGAGCAAAAGTTTGCCTCAAACTTTAGCTCAAACTTTTGGAATAAGTGAAAACGAACCAGGGAGCAAAAAGCTTGACCAAAAGTTTGCCTCAAACTTTTATGCAAACTTTTGGGCAAAAAGCTTGAGCAAAAGTTTGCCTCAAACTTTTTGGCAAACTTTTGGCATCACAAATCAACACCCTGGAGAGCAAAAGTTTGCGCCAACGTTTGCCTCAAACTTTTTGGCAAACGTTGGCGCCATGAGTGTGCAAGGGGGAGCCAACGTTTGAGCAAAAGTTTGACCCCAAACTTTGGCTCAAACGTTGGTAGCAGCAAGGATGGGGTGGCTGATATGAAAAGTTTGAGTAAAAGTTTGCCTCAAACTTTTACTCAAACTTTTACTCAAGCTTACATGATTCCAAACCCGGTTCACTTCGGTTCTTCTCCAAACTCCAAGAGCAATCAACCAAGGCCTCTATCAACCCAATTCCATCAAGAGCAAAGGCCCAATTGAAGGCTTGAAGACCATTTGAAGAAAGTGTATAAATAGCATAGGATTTAAGTTTTGAGGGAACTTTTCCTTTAGTTTTCATAGAGAGTTTTTGAGAACTTTCTTTTCGGTTTGGATTGAGTGCACTTAGTAGAGAGCTCAACTTTACATTTAGCATTGTTGTTTTAGTTCAAGAGAATTTGGGAGGAGAATTGATCTCTCTTCTTCCTTGTTCTTGTCCAGCACTCTTTATTTTTCTTGCTTCGGATCTTGGGTGGAGAATTGAAGAAATTCCGTTTCAATCTCACCTTGAGATCTTGTTTAATTTTCTGCTTAATTGAATTTCCTTTTCTGTTAATTGCTTCTTCATCTACTTTCTCTGCAATTTACATTTCCTTTGCAAGTGTTCTTGATTGGATCTAGGAAGGCATTGAGATCTAGACTTGGTTATCTAGTCTCTTGGGTCCTGAGATCTGAATTATCATTTTACTTTCTCTGTTTAATGCTTTTCATGTTCATTTACATTTCCGTTTTAGATCCGGTTCAATCCAAGCCATCTTTTACTCTTCTGTTTGTTGAATTTTACTTTTCCTTATTTAATTTCTGCAAATCCAACTCCCAATTCCCTTTACAATTTAAGCCATTTACATTTCTTGCACTTTAAGATTCTGCAATTTACATTTCTTGCGTTCTAAGTTTCTGCCATTTAATTTCTTGCTCTTTAAGATTCAGCACTTTATTTCCTGTTCTCTTTAATTTCATGCCAATTACCCATTCCCTTTATTTTCCATGCAATTTAAATTCTGCAAATCACAAATCACTCAACCAAATCTTGATTCGCTTGACTAAATCAACCACTAAACTAAAATTGCTCAATCCTTCAATCCCTGTGGGATCGACCTCACTCCCGTGAGTTATTATTACTTGATGCGACCCGGTGCACTTGCCGGTGAGTTTTGTGTCGGATCGTTTTCCGCACATCACCTTGTTCAGAACAACTGTTCATTTGGAGGAGGTGTTCAAGAAGACCCCAATCAACATTTGACCATCTTCCTGAGAATATGTGACACAGTGAAATCTAATGGTGTCCATCCTGACGCCTATAGACTGCTCCTATTTCCTTTCTCACCCAGGGACAAAGCAGCCAAGTGGCTGGAATCTTTCCCAAGGGAGAGCTTGACAACTTGGGAGGATGTGGTGAACAAATTCTTAGCAAGATTCTACCCTCCTCAACGAATCAATAGGCTGAGAGCTGAGGTTCAAACTTTTAGGCAACAAGATGGTGAGACTCTGTATGAAGCATGGGAGAGGTTCAAGGACTTGACAAGGAGGTGTCCACCTGACATGTTCAATGAATGGGTCCAGCTGCACATTTTCTATGAAGGTCTCTCTTATGAGTCAAAGAAGGCCGTTGACCATTCATCTGGAGGATCCTGGAACAAGAAGAAAACCATTGAGGAAGCCATAGATGTTATTGAAACAGTAGCAGAAAATGACTACTTCTATGCTTCCGAAAGAGGGAACACAAGCGGAATGATGGAGCTAAACAATGTAGATGCTCTGTTGGCCCAAAACAAACTCATTATCCAGCAGCTGGCTGACCTCACCAAGAAGATGGAGAGGAACCAAGTAGCAGCAATCTCATCTTCATCAACAATCCAAGAAGGAGTGAATGAAAAATCAGAGGGGAGTCAGGAACAAGCTAACTACATTGGGAATTCACCAAGGAAAAACTATGATCCATACTCCAAGACTTACAACCCTGGATGGAGAAACCACCCAAACTTTGGGTGGAGAAGTGAGCAAGATCAAAACCAAGACCAGAGATGTTACAACTCCAACAACAATGCAGCTCACCAACAATTCACCCAGAGGACATCTCAACACCCCCACAACAACACTTCTTCACACACTTATCAAAACCAAAACAGCACATCTGCTCCGAATCACTCATCAATTGATGACAAGCTCTCTAAGATTGAAGCCTTACTTGAAGGAATATGCCAAGAGATTCAAGAAAATAAGGTGTTCAAAGAGGAGGTGCGAGCCAATATTAAGAACCAGGGAGAGACCATTAGGAAGCTGGAATTCCAGGTGGGGTATTTAGCTGAGAAGATTCCCAAACCTACTGATAGCTTCCCAAGTGACACGGAGAAAAACCCCAAGGGAGAAGCAAAGAAAGTAAGATGGGAAGATTGTAAAATGGTCACTACAAGTGATCAAGAGATTGAAGACAAGCAAGGTAAAATATGCAAACAACCTGAAGACAACTCAACAAAGGAGGAGGATAGAGAGCACAAAGAACCAGAAATCTCACAACAAGAGTTGCTGAAGCTCTATGCTCCCTTCCCTCAACTGCTCAATGGTGCTGTGGAAAAGAGAATATACTCAAGGTTCCTAGACTTGTTTGCATCTCTGCATGTAAATATACCATTCATCAAGGCAATTCAACAAATGCCTGCATTCATCAAGTATATGAAGGAACTTCTTCCCAGGAAAAGCTCACTCAAAGGAGGCCAGACTATAGTGATGAACAAGGAATGTAGTGCCCTTATTCAACCTGAGCTGCCTACGAAAAGAAGAGACCCAGGGAGTTTTCACATCCCTTGTGCCATAGGTGAAACTATGTTCGATAGAGCACTATGTGATTTGGGGGCCAGCATCAACTTACTGCCTTTATCCCTGGTGAAGAGGCTGCAGATTAATGAGATAATGCCCACAGATGTAATCATCAGACTGGCTGACAAAACTCAAAAGCAAGCAATAGGAGTGGTGGAAAATGTGTTGCTAAAGGTTGGGAAGTACTTTCTCCCAACAGACTTTGTCATTCTGGACTTGGAAGAGAGTCACACTCACCCAATCATATTGGGAAGACCATTCCTAGCTATGGCCAGAGCACTTATCGATGTAGAGAAAGGGGAGCTAATATTGAGAATCCATGATGAACGACTCAGCTTCAATGTCTTCAAACTCTCACAAGAAACAGATCAAGAGGACAAGGAACTAAGCTCAAACGATAAGGAAACACTGAAGGAGGAGACAAGCACTGAAGCACAGCCAGTTCATTCTGAAACCCCCTCAATTGATAAACAAGGAAAACAGCAATTGCCACAGCTCAAAGAAAAGTTGGAGGAACCCAAACCTCTAGAGGCAGGCAAAGACAACATCACAACTCCTTGGAGAAAAGAGGTCACCAAGGGGAAGGCAACCTCAAAAGAAACAAAGAAGAAGGTACCAAGGAGATGGAGGAACAAGAAGATCCCTACGGAAGATTTCTCTCCAGGGGATAGAGTTGTCTCAGCTTACTTCCCAGATATTCCCCCTAATCTCCCTACTGTACCATCTCAGTTACCTAAGGTCTTCACTATCAACAGAGTTCTTTCCCTGGAACATGTGGAGATCATTGATCCAACCAATGGATACAAGTCCACAGCAAGAGGGGAGGACTTTAAGCACTACCAACCATCCTGATGAAGGGAAAACGTCAAGCTAGTGACGCGAAAGAAGCGCTTCATGGGAGGCAACCCATGTTTTATATGTTTTTAAAATAATGAATAAATCAATGTTTATGAATTTCAACCCAAACTTGACAAACATTTGGTGAAATCTTTATCATGCAGTATATAGTGAAGAACAAGTTTGGTGTTCAAAGCAAGCCAAGATGCATGCTAGTCTTGGGAGCTTTGAACAAAACATTTCATCACATTGCTTCAAACTAAGTTTGGTGTCACCCCATAGTGCCACCAAAATGCATATAAGGACCCACCAATAGTTAGTTAGTTAGTTGGAATTCATAAATGAACAATCAAATCCTTTCTTTCATTTTATTCTAGCCGTAGAGTTTCAATTTTTTTATGATATTAATTGCTTTATTTTAAATCTTTATAGGAGAGGAAAAGAAGCATGAAAAGGGATAGATTGGACAACCAAACAAAAAAGGTGGTGGAGTTCCTTCTTTGTTCCATCTTTCTCTATGTCTTAAAATAAGGAAGATCTTGTATGAAATAGAACCTGCTTCCATGTTATGTTTAAACTTTTTAAAATTCTGTCTTTTAAGTTTTCCTTCTGAATAGGTCCATGATTTCTGGTTTAAATGTCAATGCAGCATTCCCTTATTTACTTGTAAGCTTGTCCATTTTAAATCAAATTGAAGAAGAGAATGATTATGTTTTTTTTAAAAGACCAGAGCAGAGTTCATATTGTGGAAGTGCATTCATGAATCTTTGGGGTAGTCATAAGTTAGCTAAGTTGGTTCAACCACAAGGCTGGGATGACAATTATATGGCCTGAATACTTTGTTTTGGATACACTCATGAGACTAAGTTAATAACAAGATCCTAAGAAGAAAAAAGGGAAAGAACAATGGAAGTGAAAAACAAAAGAAAAAGAGTAAGCAATAAGGCTAAGCATCAATGGTTTTAATCTTGAGGCAAGTGTCTGTGGTGCTCCTGTGTGAGGGATCTACTTGGATGAATAAGCTCTTAGGGGTGCCTTATCACCTGGTAACTTGGGTTAACTAACTCGGGATTATCAGCTGAAAGTCCATTATCAAGAGTAACCTTCACTACAGAGCATTTAGTAACCCAAAGAGGTGCTGGACACCAAGGTCTCAAGAAAAGAAAATAAACAAACTATATGCCTGTGGTGTGTATGTATGGGGGATAGGCTTGAGGGAGTAAGTCCTTAGGGGTGTCTCAACACCTAGCACCTTGAACCAACTGGTTCGGGAGTGTTGGCTGAAAGCTTATCTTAAAGAGTTGCCCCCTTACAGAGCACTTAGCCTAAATAACACAAACAACCCTTGAAATAACAATAAAAGGATCAATGAATAAAAGTCTCATGGGATATAAACAAAGTGGGTGTTTTAGGACATGATAAAGGTCTGAAAGCTAGTAATGGAATGAACCTAAGTTGCTATGCATGAAACCACCATAAAATCAGTAACATGACTTCCACAAGAATGACTCATTCCTCTAGACATTCCATTCATCATTCTCTTGTTCCAGTACTTGCTTAGGGACAAGCAAGCCATAAGTTTGGTGTTGTGATGCCAAGGCATCTTGGCCAGTTTCACTGACCTTTTCTTTACTGTTTTTAGGTTAGTTTCATGCATTTCTTTAGGAAATAAGCTAGTTTTGGGTAGATATTCACCTATGCCTTGATTCAAGCATACATTGTGCATTTTACATAATTTCATGAGGATTTTGCATAAGTTTAGTGACACAGATTATGTTGCATTACTCATGACTTGGACTAGAGCTTTGATGCACTTTATTGCTTGATTTCAGGACCAAAAGGAAGCAAGAAAAAGGGAGGTAACTTGCAAGGTTAATGAGAAAAGTAATTGCCAATAACACTCTCAAAAAGCCATCAATGCCCACGTTAGAGAGTCACGTTAACTAAGTTAACGTGAACTCTAACGTGGAGAAGAGAAGTTGAGCCAACATTAGTGACACTTAACATTGTCACTAACGTTGGCAATTACTCATAAGTGGCCACGTTAGAAGCCACGTTAACCTAGTTAACGTGGCCTCTAACGTTAAGGGGGGAAGAGAAGCCAACGTTAGTGACACTCAACATTGTCACTAACGTTGGCCTATGATGCAAAGTACCACGTTAACTCCCACGTTAACTTGGTTAACGTGGGAACTAACGTAAGAGATGAAGAGTTGTCGACAACGTTAGTGACACTCAACATTGTCACTAACGTTGAAGCAACCACACAACCCCCAAGAGTCACGTTAACTTCCACGTTAACTTGGTTAACGTGGAAGCTAACGATGAGGAATGAAGGATGAGCCAACGTTAGTGACACTCAACATTGTCACTAACGTTGGGATGGCTAAGGATGGCCACGTTAGAAGCCACGTTAACCTAGTTAACATGGACTCTAACGTAAGACCTAGGGGTACATAGGAACGTTAGTGACAATGTTGAATGTCACTAACATTCTCGAAGGATGGCAAGGGCCACGTTAGAAGCCACGTTAACCTGGTTAACGTGGGCTTTAACGTGAAGCAAGAAGGGGCACACTGGAATGTTAGTGATAATGTTGAGTGTCACTAACGTTCTCGAAGGTTCACAAGGCAACGTTAAAAGCCATGTTAACCTAGTTAACGTGGGTTTTTACGTGAGGCAAAGGGGTGCATTGGAACGTTAGTGACAATGTTAAGTGTCACTAACGTTCTCGAACTTATATTCTCACTAAATATTAACACCCCTAACGTCCTGAACTAAAGTCTCCGCCCACTTCGCACTTTCTCTCTGCAAGTAAAGCCAAGCCCAAATAAAGAAAGGAACTGCTTCAAACTCAAGATCCAAAGGCCCAAAACTTGAAGAATCACACTAGAAGCTGAGAAGAGTAGTATATATAGGAGTAGCTTTGAATTGAGAAAGAAGTTCTGGAGGCTGGGAAAAAGAGAACTACTCTCTGTATTTTACTTTCTTTGCAATTTCTAGTTTTATGATGTATTCTCCATCTTTGTTTTCATTTTGAAGAGCTATGAACAACTAAACCCCTTTCATTGGGTTAGGGAGCTCTGCTGTAATTTGATGGATCAATACTAATTTTCATTATTCTTTTTCTATCTTTCCTCTTGATTTTACTTGAAAGCTTTCGATCTTCATCCAATTGAGTAGTTATCTTGGAAGAGAAGCTATTCAAACTTGGATCTCTTTTGAACCTTGAAAGAGGAATGAAGAGATCAAGCTAGAAATGCTTTCTCATGCTGGACCAAATTGGGTTTGGATGGGTATGTGACTATAACCCTCTCAACACTTGATTTGGGAAATACATGTGGTATAATCAGTGACCATACTTCATCTCTTCTCATGAGCAATTGACCAAGGAATTGGCTATTGATCAAGATTTGAGAGATTGAATTGCAAGAAATTGTAATTCAATCACTTAAGATTGCCAAGGAGATCAATGAGTGCATTGATTGAGGAAGAGATGAAAATGAACTTGATCCGGAGAATTGCAACATCTCCTAAGCCCAATGAACTCCCCATCTTTGATCTTACCCATTCTCTTTAATTTCTGCTATTTACTTTTATGAGCAAATCCCCCATTCCCATTTACAATTCTGCATTTTATTCTCAGTCATTTACTTCCAGCTCTTTAATTCTAGCATTTACTTTTCTGTTATTTACATTCCCGCTATTTTATTTTCTGCAACTCTCAACCCAAATTCTGGATTCGCTCAACTAGAACATTCTTCTAATTAAAGTTGCTTGATCAATCAATCCCTGTGGGATTCGACCTCACTCTATTGCGAGTTTTTACTTGACGACAACTTCGGTACACTTGCCGAAGGGAGATTTGTTGAGAGACAAGTTTTCCGTGCATCACTACCCGCTCCCAGGTGTCCAGCGCCCAAGGAGTAGAGACCAGCGTCCAAACGCCCAAAGAGGACCCCCTAGCTAGTGTTCAATGCCTTAGAGATCTCCTAGCACGTTGATCTCACCAAAGCTCAGCCCAAATACTCACCAAGTGGGCCCCAGAAGTGGATTTTAGCACTAAAAAGATTGTTTTACCCTTACTAGTCATTTGTTTAGTATTTAAGGGATTAGACTTATGTTATCAAAACCTGGGAACTAGACTTTACTGATTATTCGAGTTTTACATTGTATTTTCCTTTTAGTATGAGTTTCTAAACCTCCTAAGTTAAGGGGAGGAGCCCTGCTGAGTCCAATGAATTAATAAAAGTATTACTGTTTCTTCTTTGATCCGTGTTTGATTTATTTGTAAGATGTATACTCGTTCTTCAACATGGAGAATAGGATGATCAGTGACAATCATCTCTGTTCATCATACTAGGACTGCGTTCCTGACAACCACCCGTGTTTACTTGGGTTCGTATGAATACGTTCTGGAAAGCCCGAACCGCTAGCTTGATTATACATCTCTCAGACGGCCAATCCACGACTTCATTAGGGATTCCTCGAGACACCAGTTCAGCCGATTTTCAGGGAGATTAGGGTCTCTGTGGTATAGGCTAGAACCCAAAGAAGAAGCATTCTCTAATCCGGAAGATTCGACCTTGTCTGTGGCATTTTGAGTAGGATCGCCAAGAGAATGAACTGCTAGAGCTTCACCCTTCGTCAGATTGGATGACAATGCCCAATGGCGTTTGATCTGTAGTAGAGGAGATTGATGGCCACGGCCCATGGCGTTGATCACATACAACCTACCATAGAAGAAATCACTCACAAGCAAAGAAGATAGAAACACCAGAGTTAATTCAGAAAGACAAAGCAACTCCAATCCTTTATCATATTCCTAGTACTGATTGCCCTTGCATCAATCCAACAACTCCTGAATTTGCCTGACTAAGATCTGCAAGATAACCATAGCTTACTTCAAACTGCAATCCTCGTGGGATCGACCCTGACTCACTCAGGTATTACTTGGACGACCCAGTGCACTTGCTGGTACAACTGTACAAAAGTGTGGGGATTTGTGCTGTAAGAACCAGAGTTTTCATGAAAAATCGCTTAACTAGAATAGAATAATCGATATTGCCCAAAATAGGATCCGAAAATCTAGATTGAGAATCAGAGGATTTAAGTATGATTTTTGGACTCGGTGTCTTTTTATAAGTCAGAAAATGTATTTTCTGTGAAAAACTAAGAAAAATCGCAAACCGGTTTAAGTCTGCCCGGTATTGCGCAAGAAAAAGTGAAAACAGTCAAAAACCTTAGAAAAATATTAAAAATAAAAAACCGGGCATTAATTTTAAAGGTTTTGCCCAAAGTTGGGCAAAACGTGCTAAAAACGCTAACGGATTAAACCGGGCCCAAGTTGGGTCCAAGCCCAACATATATATAGGTTCATTTAATGAACCCTTTAGCCCTAAACACATACACACACAAGGTGAGTGGCTGAGGAGAAAAGGGAAAGGAAGAGAGAAGAAGCACTATTCACCTACAACTTCAATCCGCGATATCTTGAGCTACAGTGCTCCGATTCGCGTGCCGTCAGGGGCTACGCAAAGCTCTTGCCGAGTCCGTCACTTCTATTTAAAATTTGTGGTAAGTTTCTCGAAATTTCCCTTCCTTCTTGCTTCCCTAAGAAATTCATGTTTGATGAGTGATGATTTTGAGAAAACCTTGTGTTTTGGTTGTTTAGGTGCTACTCCTTAGTGAGAAAATGTTGGGTCCTATCCTAAATTTCAGTGGATGAGGTAAGATTCTTAAGAACCCTAGTAAAATTATTAATTGTGAGTATTAGGTTTTGATTTATGTTAAATATGTAGTACTAGCTTGAATATTGGAGCTTGTTGGTGAGTCTTGATGCTTGTTGGAGATTCTTGGTGACTTGGATTGTGATTGGAAGCTCGTTTTGCACTCAATTTGAGTTTTAGAACATATTGGAAATCGGCCAAGGTATGATTTTAATTTTTTCTATGTAATATATAATATTTTTGGACACTTAGGCTAGTAACCCATAGGATAGGAATGAATTAAGTTGGTTGTTGGAATTATTATGTGATGATGTATGATGGTTTGATAATTTGGGTTGTTGATGAATTGTAATATTAATGTTGATAAAATTATGTTGAAAAGTGAAATTGGTGTTGAATGAACTTAATCATGATGATTGTTAGTGATATGATAATGATGAATGATTGTGTGGATTGAGAAATGGTTCTAGTGTGATAAATTTAAATGTTGAGGTTGATGATGTTGTAATGTGGATGGAAATATTGGTATGAGGGGTGAGTTTTGATACAAAAAGGGTAGATCTGATGTAAATTGGAGGTTGGAATGATTTGGATTGGATTTGGCTATATGTTTCAAGGAAAATTGAGAACTTGTGATTTTCGGTAAAACTGAAATTTTGGTGAACTTCCATGAATCATATGTTGAGCTACCGTGCTTGGAATTTAATGCATTTTGTATCAATGAAAGATAATTGAACAAGCTTTAAAATGGTTTAAATTTTGTGGAAATCCGAATTCGGTAGAAAATGATATGATTGTGGAAAGTTTGGTGTCAAAATCTGAACTGCAAGGTTACAGAATTTTGTGATTTCTGGAATGTGGGCATGCACAGCCTTGTGCGCACGCACACCCTTGTGATTTTTCGAACATGTGCGAACGCACAGCCTTGTGCGTACGCACACACGGGGGAAGGCTTGCTGTTGGTAGCTAGCACGACCTGTGTGCGCACATAACCAATGATGTTTTACAACCTGTGCGCATGCACAGACCTGTGCGCACGCACACGTTGGGAAGGGCAGTCTGTTGAGAGCTCTAGCACACCTTGTGTGAGCAAACAAAATTGAAAAATTTAGTACTTGTGCTTACGCACACCTCTATGCATACGCACACTTTTTGAAAATTTCCCTGGGCATGCGGACGCACATCCCTGTGTGTACGCACACACCCTGTTTCTCAACTTAAACTTGTTTTTTTTTTTTAATTATTTCACCTTTCTAACAAGCTTGTAAACTTCTATGACACTTATTTAAGACTTTTAAGCTTATTTTCGGGTATCAAAACATGGGAAATGGTCCTACGAGATTTAATTTGGTATTATTTTAAAATATTAGAGAACGGAGGCTTAGGTTTCTGGGGTACTGAGGATGGATTTGGTGGAGTGAGAAGGGAGAAAGATATACGAAATGAGAAACTGATGTACTAATGAGTTTGGAATGGAATTAAGAACTGATGATGTTTATTATGATCTTGATGGATATTGAAGAAAAGTGTGCCATGCACTATATCATTGGAATGTTAAGAATTGATAATTGAAAGTGATTTAAGATGAGAAATGGTGATGAATTGAGGTCAATGGATAGTGGTTGAGATGAGCCGAGGACTCGGAGTTGTAATGATGAAATTATTGGATTATATGAGAGTATGCAGGGCCTATATCCCTGGCGTAGAAGACTTTTCTGCTGCATGAGTATTTGTTGTTGAGAGTGTGCAGGGCCTATATTCCTAGTGTAGCAGATTTCTCTACTGCATGAGTAGTTGTTGTTGTTTCCTTCTCTGCTACATGAAGTGTGCGGGGCCTATATTCCTGGCGTAGTAGACTCCCTACTACATGAGTGTGCAGGGTACTATATCTCTAGTGTAGCAGGTTCGCTACTGCATGAGTGTGCAGGGCACTGTATCCCTGGCGTGGCAGAAAAGGCTACATCTGGAAGGATGTGTCGGGTTGGCATTTATGGACCGACAAGTGATATCATGAGCCAATAGGACAAACATTCATCATATGCATCTCTTATGTGCTTGCTTGCTTTGATTAATTGAGTTTGCCTAAATGTATAACATGTCTAATTGCCTGCTTGAATTACTTGTCATATATGTCTATACTTGTGTTTTACTTGCATTTTAATAATTGTGTATTCTATTGGGATTGAGGAGGTTCGGAAGGCGATGGCGATGGGATCGCATGGAGGATAGGTTGGTGAAGGCTGTGGGACAACAGAGAGTTGTTAGTTAGAGAATCCATTAAGTTAGATTACCCTTTTAATATATTATGGATTAAGTTATGCTTTATTGTTTTAGTTATGCTTTAAGATGAATCTTGTGATGGATATGATGTTCTAGGATTGCTTCTGGCGTCCCGAAGTCTTATATCTTACATCACTGGCCACTGTTACCATACTGAGAACCTCTGGTTCTCATACCATATTTCTGTTGTTGTTTTTCATATGCAGGTTGCAATCCACCTCGGTGAGTTGCTTTGGTGGTGACAGAGTAGAGGATCTCTATCTGTTTTAGAGTCTTTTTGCTTATTTTGTATTTATCTCTCATCTTTTGTATTTTACTTTTGCCTAGAGGCTTATTTTGAGAGAAAAACTTGTATAAGCTATGTTATAAACTTCCAAATTTCTGTATGGTCTGTATATAACTAGCCGGCTTAAAATCCGCGAGCCGTGGCTAGATTCTTATACTATTATACTCCTATCTTTTGTTATATTATATCTACATATTGTGCGTTAAGTTAGAAGCTTCGTGAGTACGCTTTTCAAATCCTGATTTTCAATTGTATCCTTCATTGGACATCTAGAAGATATTATTTCTTCTATATAAATATGTATAAGCCTTAGAATTGTCGTAACCCTTGATTAACCTTTGCTTTACGACGTGAGGTAAGGCTTAGGGTAATTAGGGTGTTACACGTGCACCACCCACCCTCTTGATATCCACTACATCCTTCTATTTTAGCAAAATTATAATTTTTTATAGCGAAACTATTTACTCTTAAAGAAATATATTCGATTCACCCCATTATTTTGTGTTTTATTATTTTGCCTCCCTTATTTTGGAAAATAAAAAATTATCTCTATTTTTTAAAAAAACACTAAAACCCAAAATTTTCTGGTCCAATTCTCTCATATAATTTTTTTAGATAAATGTTCAAGAATCAGTTAAATTTATTATTTTTTATCATTATTTTTAGTTATCAACTCAATTTTTGTAATATAGTAATTTAATAATATATTTTTAGCTTATACTTTTAAACATTAATAACTAAATACCGGCAAAAAATAATTAGTAAAACTCCATCCCCAACCCTTAACCATTTTGCTAACTCTCATTCCGCTCTCTTCGATTGAAAAATGTCATTGCAGCCCCTAACAATTAACTCTGTTAGACAGTTCACTCCCTCCGTTAATGTCTCCGTCCAAAGTTAACAGATTTTGTCTACGTGTCATGTTACCTGATGACGTGTCAGCAATACGTTACATTAAAATAAGACAATTAAATTCCTAATAAAATTTTGGGAGACACTTAAACTCCTAACTAATTTAAAGATAGACACATAAACCCATAATGAACCATAAAGTAAGACAAGTATCCCTAAATTTCAACAAATCATTGTATTTGCTACACTAGTTGCTGGCCTTGGTTGGTGGCAGTCTCAGTTCCTTTCTCCTCCTTCTCTTTCTTTTTCTTTATAAGGTCTTGATATGAGTGTAGTAAAAGCTACCTCATCAATTTCAATCCCTTTTTATCATTTTTTTTCTTCATTCTCAATACAAATTTTATGTCTCTATCTTTACAATATTCATCCATTAGTGTTGTGAACGTGATCTTGTTAGATTTTAAACCTCTCTTACTCATCTCATTCACAAGTTTTCTAGCTTCATTCAAATCGCAAATCTTGCAAAGGCCATTGATTAGCGCATTGTACGTGATTAAGTCTGGTCTAATGCCTTGATTGTTACTTGAAAATTCTTTTAGGCCATCAATTTTTTATATTTGCATTACCCATCAATCAAAGTGGTGAAAGTAACACCATTTGAGACCAACCTTTTCTTGCACATATCATCAAATAAAATCTCTGCAATATAAAAGGAAGAAATAAAGAATTAAGGTTTCTATTAACTAAGGCCAACAACCAGTGCAGTAGCAAGTATAATAACTTGTTAAAATTTAGAGATACTTATCCTATTTTATGGTTTATTATAGGTATGTTTAAATTAGTTAGGGGTTTAAGTATCTCTTAAAAAAAATTTCAGAGATTTAATTGTCTTATTTTATTGTAGTATATTGCTGATATGACAAAAAAAAAATTGCCTTTTAAAATGACTTTTTGACGAATCCCGCTAGGGAGACAATGAGGTATGAAATTATCCATGTTACTCTAATTTCAAAAGTGCTACTTATTTTTGGGTTAACCACTAGAGTGCTAGGGAGCCAATGAAATATTTGTACAATGTGTATAATGAGCTATTAAGTTAAAAAATGAACATCAACCATACTATCTATGGTAATCAAGGATCGAACTCTTGACCTTTCAGATCTAGAGCTCTGATACCATGTCATGATATTATTCATCCCAAAAATTTCAGCTGATGAAAAAGATAACACTAATGGTTATATCTCTAATACTGAATCGGACATCCCTAAACTTTCATTATACACATTATACAAATATTTCATTGACTCCCTATACTTTCTTTAACCATTATTAAACACTTTGTACATCAATTATATGGACTCTCTATACTTTTCATTTTTTGACATATTATTCGCAAACGTGTGATACATAGAAAAAATCTGTTAGCTTTGAATAAAAACATTAATAAATGTCTAACAAAATTAATCGGTTTGGGATGGCAATGCTACTTTTTAACCCATAAAAGACGATATCAGAAACAACGAAATAATTAGGAGTCGGGTTTTACTCGGAAATAATAAATTGTGAGGTCTTCTAACTGTTGTGATAAGATCACATTAGATGCCCATTAATATGGGCGGTTGAATTCCTTTTCCAATAAGAATTAAGTTGAAAAAGCAAACGTCGTTGGCTTATAAATAGAGAAGCCATCTGAGGGATATAAGACACAAGCAAGTAATAATAAAATCAATTCTCTCTTTATGTTGCAATCAAATACTCTTCTCTTTATATTTCTACTACAATTCTTTCTCTTCTTTTATTTTATTAGTATTCTAAATTCTCTTTTCTATTACTCTTTACATATAATATTAATAGCAATATTAATCATCTTTATTATATTGAGATAGTAACAATAAACATATGCAATTCTTTCTCTTTTTATTTTTAATACTTCTTTCTATCTTTGTATATATATACACATTACAACATATAATATTATTATTATATATATAAATTATTATTGAGCTAATTATTTTAATACTAGAGTCTTCTATTTATACATCTTTATATATACATATCTTTTATTTCACAACACTAACATTTGTTTTTTTTTTTTTTTCTCTTAACCCGAAATTGAAAATTAGACAAGCAGAAGCAACGAAAGAAAGAAAGAGGAATACGATAGCAGAAGAGAATGAAGCAGTCGAATATTGAGCACGAGGAAGACGAAGGAGAAGAACCGCCGGTTGCTGTTCTGATTCACCCAGAAGAACACGAACCCGTTTTTGAGAAACGCTCCGTTGGGGTCACTCTCATCACCGGCTATCTCGGTGCTGGCAAGTCCACCGTAAGTTATGTGCTTTTTTCACTTCTGTTTTGTTTTCTTATATCTTTTTGCTGTCGTTGTTGTTGCTTGTTACTGAATTCTGGAATGAGGATTTTGGTTGTGTAAATATGTGTACTTTTTGACTTGTTCTTTTTCCCGTTTTCTATGGGTTTTGCTCATGATTGCCTTGGAATTACTCTATCAGTTGTTAAAATTTAAAAATTTGTTATTACATGTCAATGAATAGGCACTTGGTAGCCTTTTGTTTTCCGTTATTATTATTATTATTGTTTGACATTTTGTTGTTGCTACCTTTTGTTTTTGGAATTGGAAGTGTGACTGGATTAAAACCTCTATAACAGAAAAAAGCTTACTTCATTATACAGAAAATTCAAGATACTCAACTAATATAAAGTAAAGCTGTACAATCAATTAGCACATGTTGGAATCTTTGGTTAACCTATTTGTAATTCAGCTGGTGAATCACATTTTGAATTCCCAGCATGGGAAGAGGATTGCTGTCATATTGAATGAATTTGGTGAGGAAATCGGAGTGGAGAGAGCCATGATTAATGAAGGGGAGGGTGGCGCGCTTGTTGAAGAATGGGTCGAGCTTGCCAATGGGTGTATATGTTGCACGGTCAAGCACAGTTTGGTTCAAGCCTTAGAGCAGCTCGTGCAGAGAAAGGAAAGGTAAGAAACAAGGACAATTAGAGAACACATTAATTTTTTTTGGTCGGTTCGATCCATGGAAAATTTGGAGCAAATGATTGTAAAATAGTAGCACTTAACCTGATGTTACTATCATGAATTGGATATTGAATATACTTTAAGTTGGGTAGAGTCTGATGGAATGTTTGGGATAAATTAAAGCTTCTCTTTTTGGTGTGTTTTTCCTTGTTATTTTGTCTCTAGGCTTGACCATATATTACTAGAAACGACTGGATTGGCAAACCCAGCACCATTGGCATCTGTTCTTTGGTTGGATGAACAATTAGAAGCAGCAGTGAAGCTTGATTCCATTGTCACTGTAAGTTTTTTTCTTTTCAACAACATTCATTGACTTATCTTTTTGTTTTAGTGTGAATATCACAGGAACTTTTTAACAGATCTAGGGTTTTCCTTAGCTTTTTAACAAGAAACTGGCACAGTTGAATGTCCTTTCACTCTCTGTTTGTCTCAGGTTTCTGGTTTTAAGTTTAACTTTTATGTGATATGTTTTCTACCATACACATAGTTGTATGGGAATGATAATACTTTACTGATTTTATGGGGTTGGAGTTTGGCTCTTTGGCTTCTAATATTCTATAAACCAGTGCCTTGGATATGAATGCAGCACCTTATAGGAAACCCCAATCAGCCTTTTTTTATCCCATCATGGTACCTGTGAAATATATTCAATTGATCTAGTGTATCTCCTTTGGTTCAAAATTTGATGCATTCTTTAATTTGAGAAATTTTTAAAATTGGAAGTATTTAATTATCGAGTGGTAATTCAGGCAGCCTCCTTGATACGATTAAATGACAAGAGAGGTGTTAAACTGCTCGTAAGTTAAATCCTTTTGCTCCTCAATTCAGACCTGCCGAGACTTTCTCTAAAGCTGTACTAGTAAGCTTAAGAACTTTATTTTCGCATAAATCTATCAAAAAAGAAAGAAAACACGGTAGTTTTTTATTATTATGTTTAAATATTTTTTTCTTTGGAATTTCCTAAATAACAAAATCTTGTGGTTACAGTTGTTCCATTCCATTCCAAGCTGATGAAACTCTATTAGATATTTATAGTTGTTGAACTACTATACTTTTATGATGTTAAACTTCGTGGCTCGGTTTCCGCTTATCTATTATTTGATGATTGAGGCTATTTTCTCTCTGATATACAGGAGAATTGGTTGCATATCATGGAATCTTTACTAACTTAGTCTATGTTCTAATAGGTTGTGGATGCCAAAAATCTTCGATTTCAACTTACTGAGCATCGCAGTTCATCTTCGTTCCCCGAAGCTTATTTTCAGATAGCATTTGCGGTAACTTTATACTACATTAACTGACCTTTTTCTCATCTTTTGTTGTTAATAACCAAAATTTTAGAATTTGATGGAAATGTTCAAAAAAGAGATAGAGAAGGAGCATAAATAACTTTTTTTCCCGTACGAGCTTCACGCATAAAATGACAATACACTAACCTTATACCTGTATTTATTCTAACAATTTTGTTCAAGTAGAATGGTTATACACAAGTAGTACATCTATAGCCGAAGAATATCCATAACATACTAACACAACAAGACCATTCAACATAGGGTGACTCTTAAGAATAACATATGGTGCTGTAAAGTTCTAACAATAATATTTCTTTTGTACTAAAAATTTTGAACATGGTAGAATTGAACACTGAGCCAGTATTTTTGCTGCTTGTTTCAGGATGCTATAATTCTTAACAAAGTTGATTTGGTATCTGCAGAGGGCTCTGGAGCTCTGCAGGAACTCGAGGAGGAATTACATAATATTAACTCCCTTGCAGAGATTATTCATTCCGTCCGATGTCAAGTTGACTTGTCTAAGATATTGAACCGTGAAGCTTATGATAGTGCAGTAAATCATGCTTGTTTTTGGTTTTATCATTTGTTTTTCAATCTCGTTTTGTCTCCCAATCTGCATAAACCTAATGTTTGTCTCTAATCCCTCTCACAGCGTGCCATTCATTTAGAGACATTGTTAGAAGGAAATCGTTCTTTGTCTACTAAAAAGCTTCATGATAGTGGCATTAGAACCATTTGTATTTATGAGAGGCAGGCAATTCATCTTGATAAGGTATACTTTCAGTTTCCATTTATGTTATTTTTATATGTAAATTAGATTTTTTTTATGATAAAAGAAAAGTTTTAATACATTAGATATAACTGAGCAAGGATCTTTTTATAAGAATATAGTAGGTGTAAATGGAGAAACCATCATAAAGAAGAAAAGTTTTAATCTCGGTGTATTGGAAAGAGAAATCAAAAGAGCTTTACACCAAATGGAGGCCAAATGTCTATCTTATTCCACAGACTTGCTTTTTAGATTCTTCATTAAAAATATGAGAATTACGCTTTAGTCACACACACCAAATAGTAGATTGCTCATTGCAACAAGCATTTGGCTTCCTTTCTTTTCCCAAAGCCAGCAAAACTAGTTTGCACTTGCTAATCCAAAGATCTGGGAAAAACCTTGACACTCACTAATCCAAAACTAGTTAACACTCATGAAACCACTTGAAAACCACCTTTTGAATGTGGCTTCTGTCTAGCAGGCTTCAATTCATAAGTTATGCTGCTGGGATTCTCCTCTTCCTTTTGTTAAATATCAAATTATTGTTTGTTTCTTCAATGCATATTGCATGACAGTGAAAATTATGATCTTTCTTGAAGATAGTTTTTTGGGAAAAAAAAAAAAGAAAAAAAAATTCAGTATTTTGAATAAACTCTCTCATTGTTTTATATATTGCTCTAAAAAACAGACCCGTATATGGCTTGAGGAGATACTCTGGGAGAAGAAATATGACATGGATGTCTATCGATGCAAAGGAGTGTTAAGTGTCCGAAACTCTGATCAGCTGCATACTTTGCAGGTAAACAATCATACTTGATGGTGTTCAGAAATATTATGATACTACAATGTGTGTGACTTGTATGGCTCTGTTGGTATTCTTATGTATCTAGGTAGGTTTATTTTTATCATGATTGTTGGTGGCCATTTAAGTGTTTATATATTTTTAATTAAGTGTTCCTTGTCATTTGCCTCACTACTGATGTTTGACAAAAGTTTAGTTGGTTATAAGATGCCTCATCTGTGCTCTAAATGATCTTTGATAATTAATCTATGTTAAATTTCGAGCTACTATGTACCATAAAAATATAAATAAATAAATAGAAAATCTTGGAGTACTGACCTCTGGTGATATCTACTTTAAGTCCCTCGACTGTAGATTCTGGCTTAGCTCATTTCTTGATCAGGTACTGATGTGGGCTAATTTTAATTTTCAATTGAATAAAGAAAAGATATCTGTTAGGTATCTAAGGAAAGTGGGAAACCACACCTTAAAAGCTAGCTGTTAAGGGGGAAGAACCACTCTCCTTATATACAACATCAAGCATCCCATACTACTCGATATGGGACTTTGAGCACCCATAATACCCAACCCATAATACCCAAGTCCCTAACAATATCACATCCACAGTAAATTGATAACTCCTAGAATATTAAAATATATTGAATTATTGATTATGATTATAGTATAGTGTGACTAATCAAAATGGCTTTATGTTTTTGTTAAGTATCCAAGGAAAGTGGGAAACCACACCTTAAAAGCTAGCTGTTAAGGGGAAAGAACCACTCTCCTTATATACAACATCAAGCATCCCATACTACTCGATGTGGGACTTTGAGCACCCATAATACCCAAGTCCCTAACAATACACCGGCCCTGAGAGCCGACGTCCACGGCGGCTTCACTCTATCGACACTGACCCAACGGTAGCCACTTTGCTACGGTCTATCAGTATTCGGTATTCACCTTAATCCAGCCTATAGGTAGCCCTTTCCATGGCGCCGACAACCACGCTCTGATACCATTGTTAAGTATCCAAGGAAAGTGGAAAACCACACCTTAAAAGCTAGCTGTTAAGGGGAAAGAACCACTCTCCTTATATACAACATCAAGCATCCCATACTACTCGATGTGGGACTTTGAGCACCCATAATACCCAAGTCCCTAACAGTTTTACTTCTATTTTCAAAAAAGTTGCTTGTCTCCAATAAAATATGTAATAATAGTATAAAAAAGCTCAACTCCCTTCATATTCCACATTGTTTAGACTCACCTGGAAAGCCTAGATTCTGAAATTCTATTTAAACTTGACCGAAGGCCAGTTTGTGTGTCATCACATTTGATCTCAAAGCCCTGATAAATTAATGCAAGTATACTTTTTGTATCTAATATTTTCGAAAAGTTTCAAAACTACCCATAACATTTAATTTGACTCAATTTTGTCGCTAATGTTTAAAACAAGTTTCGATTTTATCCATACTGTTAATATTTTTTACAGTCAACTGTTAGCCATTTCTTTTTGTCTAATTTTGCTCTCAAACCCTTCCCTTCCTATGACCTCCCTTCTCCCTCTCTTCCTCCTCCTCTCACCACCATCACTGTAGCATGCTCTGTCACCCTCCTCCCTCCGCATCTGCCTCTCCCTCCACCCTCCACCTTCGAGCTTGACGGCGGCTGCTGGATTTGGCTCCTTTTTCTGCCTGTGACATGTCTCCTTTCTCCGCCTCTGCCTTCACTTTCGCATCCACTTCCTCCTTTTTCCCGCATTCACCCGAGGCGAGGCGAGGCTAGGCTAGGAGAGTGAGGCTGGCTCTTACCACCACAGCCATTATCTTTTCTTTGTTGTGTTTCATTTCATCTATATCAGTAAATTGAGTGATATCATTTTGATTCACTCTTCTTTTTGTTTTGCTGTTCTGTTGTGTTAATTTCCCTACCTCACCAGCTGCTACACTATTACTTAGATTGATTGAGATTTTCGTAATGTTGACATGGTAGTGGAATTACTTTGTATCTTAATTTTATTTATGCCTATTTCTTTATTACCGAGGCCATTTGTTCCTTTGATCTGGCAGGCTGTGAGGGAGCTGTATGATATCGTTCCTGCACGCAAGTGGGAGAAGGAAGAAATCCCGATGAACAAGATTGTCTTTATAGGTAACTAGATGACCCAAGCAGAAATTTGACTAGTAAAAATACGCTTCTTGCACTTTTTTTCTCTACCAGTATGTTAACATTGTTTGTTTTGTTTGCTGATTTTAGGTCATAATCTGAAAGAAGATGTTCTAATTAATTCCTTGAAGGCTTGTGCAGCCTCCTAAGCTAGTAAGCTGTAACAATTCTCTTTATGTTAGTAATCGCTCGATAATCAAATGATTTGCCAGTGACTGAGATTCAAAAAGATTGTTTAATCGCTCGATAATCAAATGATTTGCCAGTGACTGAGGTTCAAAAAAATGTTTTTCAAATCTAAGGATATGCTCTGAGTGGCATTTGCTCAGCTTATAGAGAATTTTAGTTTTCTAATATAATTATTTCCTTTTTTGTAGCTTACATGCATTTCTTCCCATTCCCCATTTTCTTCTTTCGCTGCCACTTGGATCTTTGTTACTGTGCAAACTCCACTAAGGGTGTGTTTATTTGAAGATAAAATCGAAGGAAGGAAAAGGAAAGGAAAGAAATTGGAAGGAAAATAACTACTTTCCATTGTTTGGTTGAAGTGGAAAATCAAAAGGGAAGAAATGTACAGGGTAAAAAGGTGGGGGTGAGACCCGCTAGATATTTTTCCCTCCAATGTTGGATGGAAAATGGAAGGAAAATGTATCACGGGATTATATTTCAATATAACCCTCTTCTTTTTTAATATACTTTATAATATATAAACCTTCCATAACATTATCTATTATTTTCTTCTCTTTCGTTTTTCTTCCATTCAAAACATATCTAATAAAAATAAAAATCTACTCTAACTTTTTTTCCTTCTCTTCATGAGATTTGATGACTTAGAGACAATAGTAATATGGAATCTAGATTTTATTTGGGTTATTAACATTGTTTGTCAGTTTGCTACATGAAAGTGTGTTAAATACGCCATTATGGAAGATTACCAAACCTTATGTAGTAAAATGATAAATCTCTCATATAGTAGGGATTCTCCTTGTTTATTCTTTTTGAATTTCATGTGCGCATATTGATTTAAAGGGGAAGCTTGGAAACCATCACCCTACTTAGAGTACTAAAGCAAGGAGGTCTTATATCTCCTTATCTATTTGTCTAGCGTATAGAAATGTCACTTCTTTCCGTTACTTGGAATGTTAGTGCTGGTGGTTAGGATCCAATTCATATTTCGAGATGTGGATGAGGTATTGATGAATGGAAAATCACATCCGCATAACTACCGGCAAGTATACCGGGTCGCATCAAGTAGTAAAATTCACAAGAGTGAGGTCGATTCCACAGGGATTGATGGATTGAGCAACTTTAGTGAGGTGATATATTTAGTCAAGCGAATATTGAAAGGTTTTGGTGAAATTTGATGACAAAATATAAATTGCAGAAATTTAAAGTGCTGGAAGTAAATTGCAAAATGTAAATTGCGGAAATGTAAATGACAAGAAACTAAAGAACATAAATTTAAATGGCAAGAAACTAAAGGCAAGAATGTAAATAGCAGTGAAAAGTAAATTACATGAAATGTAAAGGGCTTTGGGTGCTGGGAATTAAAAGGAAGCAGTAAATTCAAAGCAAGTAAAGTGAACTCAAGGAAATCAAAGTGAAAAACAACAAAGAGAAAGATTCATTAGGGATTGGAGATATCATAATCCATCATGAATCAATGGGTCTTAACTTCATTCTCAATCATATGAAGTAGATCTATGGCGGGTTGAAATTAATTGAGTTCCAATTCTTTGGCAACCTAATTTCTCTAATCACAATCAATTTGCCAATTTCTTGATCTAATTATCATGAGAAGAGGTTAAGTGCATATCTCTCATCTATGAGTCACACAAATTCTCAAGATCTCAATTCCTCCTAAATGGTGTTGATCAAGAGAATTGTGAGAGAAAGAGCTTCAATTCTAATTCCTATGATTCCTCTTCCGAGGCTCACATAGGAATTCAATGGATTTAAACCCCTTCCGGAGTGAGTAAATCAAATCAAAACAGAAGATATCTCTTAACTACAACAAGCAGATTGAGAAGAAGAAGAATTTCATTCAATCATGTGAATTACAATAGAGCTCTTTCTCCTAATGATTGGGGTTTAGTTAATCATCGCTCTAAGAACAAGTGCAGGAACTTGTAATTGCATGAAAGTAGATCAAGCTCAATATAAACTCAAATGTAAAATTGCAGAAAGGAAAAGTGTGTGAAATTTAAATGGCATAAAAGTAAACTAAACTCAATACAAACTGAATTGTAAAATTACAGAAAAGAAATGTGTGTCTAAACTAAATTCCTATGCTAAGCTCTCTGGAGTCTCTAATCCTCGAGAGAGCTCTGGAGTCTCTAATCCTCCAGCCTTCGAGAGCCTCCTATTGAGTTCAAAAATTCTCCTATATATACTCTTCTTCTCATCTTCAAAGTGGGTCTTCAAGTACTTGGATGTGGGCTTTTGGCCTTGGTTGAAGTGAGCTTGGAGTGGCTCTTGAGGTTAACGCGAAGTTAGTGCACTAACGTTGCATGAGTGCCCCTGAAAAACTGGCGTTGGTACTGGCGTTGGTACACAAACATTTGTCACCAACGTTCTTCTGGTCACGCGTACGCGTCGCCTACGCGTACGCGTGACTCAGCGTTTGTGTGTCAACGCTAGCATTAGTGACATAGCATTGGTGAGCCAACGCTCTTCTCACGCGTGCGCGTCACTCACGCGTGCGCGTCGCCGCCAATGTTTTCAAGCTTCAATTCATGAATTTGTCAAAGACGTTGGTGTCAACGTTGGTTCACCAATGTTCCTGGGAACGTTGGTTCACCATTTTTCTTGTGTAGCAACGTTGGTAGGCTAACTTTTGGACCACCAATGTTGCTTCTCATCCTTGGCAATGTTGGTGAACCATCTTGGGCTACCAATGTTGCTTCCCCCTTCCTTGATAACGTTGATGGGCAACGTTGGTGAGCTAACTTTGGCCACCAACATTGCCTCTCCTCTTTTGCAACGTTGATAGGCAACGTTGGTGAGCCAACTTTGGCCACCAACGTTGCTTCCTCTGCTTCTTCTTTACCTATCATCAACCGAACAAATGCATTGAAGCCTTGCCATAATCACAAGATAATGCATCATTCATAGTATTAAGCAATTCTTGCATTAATCTCATGAAAATGCTCATAAATAACAATGTTTGATTGAATCAACACATGAATACATTTCTCATCCAAATGCTTACTTATTGCCTAAGAAATGCATGAAACCAAATGAAAACTAATGAAAAAGGCTTGTGAAACTAGCCTAAGATGCCTAGGTATCACAACACCAAACTTAAATCTTGCTTGTCCCCAAGCAAGCAGTAACACATAAGGAGAATGAATGAAAACAGAGAGAAATACTAGCCGTTATTGGAAGACACTAAATCTTGTTTAGTGGGATTTCATGTATGATATCTTAGTGATTTTTATTTGTGGCTGAAGTAGTGACACTCCTTTGGATCGTTACTTTGATTACAAAAAAAAAATGAGACTTGTTATGGTCGTTAGTTTGAGCTTTTCTTGTTCTCTTTCTTTTGATTGAGACTTATTGTTTAGCTGAGGCTAAATGCTATGTGTTAAGGCAGCTTTTTATAGTAAGCTTTCAGCCAGCATTTTCGCCCTAGTTGGTTCAAGATGCTAGGTGTTAAGACACCCCTAAAGACTTACTTGCTCAAGTCTCTCCTTAGCATATACACATCACAGGCATTTAGCTCGTTTTATTCTTTGGACATTGGTGCCCAGCACCTCTTTGGGTCACTAAATACTTTGTCTCAAAGTAGCTCTTGATGGTGGACTTTCGGTTGGCAATCTCAGGTTAGTTAATCCAAGTTACCAGGTGATGAAGCACCCCTTAGAACCTAGTTGTCCAAGCTTATCTTTTTACAAGAGCATCACAGGCATATATCCAAAATCTCAAGCCATTGGTGTCCAGCCTTATTTATTTCTTTGTTTCTTTCTCTTGCATTTTCTTTCTTTTATTATGGACCTCTTTCATTTGTCAAGTCTTATAGAATATAACTCAAGTTCATATCTCAAAGTCATGCTAACTTATTCATGAATCAACTAATGAACAAGCACATACCACCACATAATCTTATTCTATCTTCTATCAAATTGGAACTTTTACCCTTTCTCTATTTCATAACATTTTCTTTTATTAAAGCAAAGGGAACAAAACATACAATTCAAGCAAAATGGCATGGCATAAGCACTTAGACTAGCAAGCTAAAATGACATGAAAGAAAGACAAACAGAATGCAAATGATCATGAAAATAGAGTACAATCATACTTCCAATTAAAGCATTTCAAACTAGAAACATTTAAGTAACAATACAACTTCTTGGTGTCTTCTTGCTTCCTCCTTGTCATCATCATCCATAGCTTTTGCATTCTTCTTTGTCTCCTTGGATGATGGTGCATAGTCCTTCCAAGAGATTGATTGATTTCCTGTAAAGATATTGGAAGTTGCTTGTTCCCAAGCACTTGAGAGATGGTTAGCATGCATTTATGCATGTGATTCTCTGAACTTAAGTTGGTGTGTGAACACCAAACTTAGTTCCTTGTCTACTTCTATATGTAGCAACTCAATACATACATGAAACATTATGTACTTTTATTAAGAAAACAAACTATGAGCTAGAAAGTAAATAAGTGTTAAGTAGTTTTCATGATTGTTTGGAGTTAGTGACTAGTCATGCTATTTGGAGGGCTGCAATGTGTTTTCATGAAATCTATGGTGGAACACCAAACTTAGCCTCACACATTCTCCCTTGATTTTTTTTCTATGACCTCACTTTGGTGTGCAACACCAAACTTAGCTCCTTGCAATACAGAGAAATTTACTTAACTTTTTTTATTGAAACAACTTAAGAAGAGAGAGTTACCTTTGATTGGGTTGCCTCCCAACAAGCGCTTCTTTAACGTCACTAGCTTGACGTCTTGTCCCTTAATCATGAAGGCTGAAAACAATAGTGCCTCAATTTTTCTCCTCTCATTGTGAACTTCCTTCCAGTATCTTGGTTGATGATCTCTATGTGTTCAAGTGAAAGGATCCGGCTGGTGCGGATTTTATAACCCACAAACTAACCGGCAAGTGCACCGGGTCGTACCAAGTAATACCTCAGGTGAGTGAGGGTCGATGCCACGAGGATTGATGGATCAAACAACAATGATTGATTGATTGGCTTAGTTAGACAAACAGAAAAGAGTGTTTGAATATTCAAAGAGCATTAAACAATCGTGCAGAAATTAAAATAGTAAAGTAAATGGGTTGGGAATAAAATATGGAGAAGACAGTTAAGGTTTCAAAGTTATCTATTTTTCCGGATTAACTTTTTTTACTAACTATTTTAATCATGTAGGATTTAATTTATGGCAAACTATATGTGACTAGACCCTAATTCCTTAGACCTTTCTAGTCTCCCCTAAAATTCAGCAACTGCCAATTCCTTGGTCAATTGATTCCAATTAGAGGGTGATGACCAAATTCCAGTTTATATGCCACAAAAACTCTAATTACCCAAAAATAAAAGGATTATATGTCACGTATCCCGTTAAGTCCAGATAATTAAAATTTAGGAGAATGTGTTTTCAAGCTGTTGTTCAAGTAAAGAGCTTTTCCAAGTTATACAAGAACTAAAATAGAAAGAGGGTCATACTTCCGTTCCACCCAAATTCATAAGATAGAGAGCGAAAACAAATCTTAAATTATAAATTCATACATGAACTAAAATAGAAAAAGCAATAAAATCAATCTATACAAATAGACAGAGCTCCTAACCTTAACAATGGAGGATTAGTTGCTCATGGTTCAGAGTAGAAAATAAGGATTCTGATAAAATGTATTTTGGTAGTCTGGGATGGATCCCTTAAAAGAGAAGTTACTTTTCCCTTTATATCAAATCCTAATTAATTTAAAATATATTATCTAAAACTTAAAATAATATCTTTTTCTAAAAATAATATTTGAATTTAAATCAGAATAATCAGCAAGTCTTCAGTTGATGGGTGGGGACCACTTGTTTGGTCCATTCTACAGCTTCTAATCTATGTTTTCTGGGATGAAAACTGGGTCAAAACAGCCCAGTAATCACCCCCAGCGTTTTTCTGCGTGGCGCATGTCACGCGTACGCGTCAGTCACGCGTACGCGTCGGTGGTCTTCTTCGTGTGTCACACGTACGCGTCAGTCACGCGCACGCGTCGCCCTGGAAAGCTCCAATTCACGCGTACGCGTCAGTCACGCATACGCATCGCTCCTCGCTGGTCACTCCTTTAATTCTTGTGTTGCAGAAACTCCATCAAATCCAGCCGAATGCTACCTAAAATAAACAAAATATGCCCAAGACTCAAAGTAGCATCCATAATGGCTAAAAGATAATTAATTCTTAATTAAACTCAACAAATTAGATGCAAATTCACTAGGAAAAGATAGGAAAGATGCTCACGCATCACAACACTAAACTTGAATTGTTGCTTGTCCTCAAGCAACCAAAATTAATATAGGCCTAGGATGTGAATTTGCATGAGAATGAGAGTTCGCTTAAGTTCATGTCTCTTCTTATAGTGGGGTTTACAACTACAATCCTGAATAGTTTTGGCATCTCACTCTCCTTTGAATCAGAAGGATGTCACTGTCATTCGGAATTAGAATCCGGATAATATTATGAATTCTCTAATCTTTTGTAACTCAATTTAACCCTTGAGCCTAGCTGTGACTTTAGATGTTGTCTCAAGCTTTTCTTGATACAGAAATACCACAAGTACTTAACTAGGGAAATCTCTTTAAGTTCTAATTATTTTTATTTTAATTTTATTTTATTTTATTTTATTTTGTTTATTTATTTATTTTCGGTTACTCCCAGACAGTGGTGCTCAAAGCCTTTGGTGTACTCTGCAACTGATCTCGACTCTAAATGTTTTGTCTCAAGGATTACTTGACACAAGAACACCACAAGCATGTGACTAGGAAAACAACTCTTTGAGCTTTTAATCATGTCTGACCTCCCTAGTCATTGATGCTCAGAGTCTTGGACCTTGCTCTTATTTTTCTTTTGCTGTTTCTTTTACAACAAGGATTAAACTTTCATTAATTTCAGGAAAATCATAATAATTCTCTAAATTTCTATTCCTTGTACATCAACATTCTTTGATTTAAATTTAAATATGCACTGTTCATGTCATGCATTTAGAATCACAGAAAATACCACCACATTTAAGTAATTAAGACTATTCTTTAATATAAACTCACTTTCTCATGCAATACATCACTTCTGTATTTTTTATTTGAATTTAAGCTCAGTAAGTAATACATGAGACATTTTTCGGATTTAAAGCAATTAAGAGAAAACTAAACTAGACCTATGATTCTAACTAATAAAGGTTCATGCAACAAACAAAGCAAAATAGCAGAAAACCGGAACATAATATAGTAAAAGCCGGAGGGAATATAGAATAAAAGAAACTCAACCACCTTAGTTATCCTAGCGGTCGTTTTATTCCTCGGGTTGTGCTCCTCCGTGAAGATGATTCGCCTCCCTTTCGGTGGCATAAAAATAAACAGAAAACCCTTAAGCGAAGCGTCAATATCAAACTTAAAGGTTTGCTTGTCCTCAAGCAAAGAAGAACTGAAAACAAAAACAAATAGTAAGATGAAAGAAGAATAAAAGGATAAAAGAACAAGAGAGAATTAGGATTGGGAGAGAAAGAAAGAAAATTAAAACTGGGCGGCGAACTAGTGTAATTGTGCGGCGCAGGCAACGCGTACGCGTACGGCACGCGTACGCGTGGGTCGCGAAATTTCCTGAATGATGCGTGAGCGTCAGGCACGTGTCCGCGTGCCCCTGGTTTTGTGCGAGCCGTGCGCAGACACAACTCTCTGTTCGCGTGGCTTGGGAACCAAAAATTTCATACGACTCGTGTGCATCATGCACGCGCACACGTGGATGGCCATTTGTGCCATTGACGCGCACGCGTCAGGGACGCTTACGCGTGAACAAGTTTTGTGCTTCTAGCACACTTCCAGCCTTGAGCCAACACAACTCTCTACCCAAACACATATTTACGTCGAAGTGCAAGGTCACGCGTATGCGTGGAGTGCTAAAATCACCAATGACGCGCACGCGTGAGGATATTTGTGCACAAGGCATCATTCCTGCGCCACTCCCGCGCAACTCTCTGTTCAGTTTTTATTCTTCCTGCACACCCATCTGACGTGTACGCGTCGTGTGCTTTGCTTTTATTTTTTTTAAATTATATCCGGCTCCTGTTTTAAGATAGCTGCATGATCAGAAAAACAGTAAAAACTTAGTAAAAATCAAATAAGGAAGAAAACTACTACTACGAAAAATAGCTAAGGATACAAAATTATCGGGTTGCCTCCCGACAAGCGCTTCTTTAACGTCATTAGCTTGACGGCCAATTCTGCTAGTTCAGCAGATGAGTGAACCTCTGGCGATCAATCTCACCTCCAAGATAGTGCTTCAATCTCTGGCCATTCACTGTAAACTTCCTGTCAGAATTCTCTTCCTATATTTCCACATGACCATATGGGGAAGCTCTGGTAACCACAAACGGTCCTGACCACCAGGATTTCAGCTATCCGGAAAAGAATTTGAGCCTTGAATTATATAGAAGCACTCTCTATCCTGGCTCAAAGACTCTGATGGCAATCTTCTTGTCATGCATTAGCTTGGTTCTCTCCTTATAAAGCTTGGCATTCTCATAAGCTGAATATCTGAATTCATCAAGCTCATTCAACTGAAGCATTCACTTAATTCCTGTAGCTTCTGAATCAAGATTCAGATACCTGATTGCCTAGTAAGCTTTGTGCTCCAACATAACTGGCAAGTGACAGGCTTTGCCATAGACCAACTGATACGGGGACATGCCAATGGGAGTCTTGTATGCTGTTCGGTATGCCTAGAGAGCATCATCAAGCTTCCTAGACCAGTCCTTTCTTGAAACACTGACGGTCTTCTCTAGAATCCTCTTAAGTTTCCTGTTGGAAATTTCAACCTGTCCACTTGTCTGAGGGTGATAGGGGGTTGCCACTTTATGACGGACTCCATATCTCTGCAGAAGAGAGTCCAGCTATCTGTTACAGAAGTGACTTCCTCCATCACTAATGAGTGTCCTTGGAACACCAAACCGGCTAAAGATATATCTCTAAAGAAAACTCATTACCACCTTGGCATCAATGGTGGGTAGAGCCACAGCTTCCAACCACTTGGACACATAGTCAACCGCCACTAGAATATAGTTGTTTGAGTGTGAGGGTGGGAAAGGACCCATGAAATCAATACCCTATACATCAAACAACTCAACTTCAAGAATCCCCTGCTGTGGCATTTCATGGTTGACAGGGAGATTCGTAGCCTTCTCACATCTGTCACAGTGCTTTACAAATTCTCTTGAATCTCTAAAGAGAGTCAGCTAGTAAAACCCGCTCTGAAGGACCTTTGTAGCTGTCCTTTCACCACCAAAGTGGCCTCCATAATCGGAACCATGACAATGCCAAAGGATTTGCTGCGTTTCTTCATCTGGGACACATCTCCAGATGATACCAACTGAACACCTTTTAAATAGGTATGGTTCCTCCCAAATGTAGTACCTTGCATCATTCAGTAGTTTCTTCACTTGTTGCCTACTATACTCCTTTGGAATAAAATTTATGGCCTTATAATTTGCAATGTCTGCAAACCATGGAGCCTGCTGGATGAGCAATAATTGCTTATCCGAAAACATCTCAATCACAGCTCTAGGTGGTTGTACTCCAGCTTCAGGCTCAATCCTGGAGAGATGGTCAGCTACTTGATTTTTTGACCCTTTCCTGTCTTTTATCTCAATAGAAAACTCCTGAAGGAGCAACACCCATCTGATTAATCTTGGTTTAGAATCCTGTTTGGTTAGAAGGTACTTCAAAGCAGCATGGTCAGTATAAACAATAACCTTAGAACCAAGTAAATAGGACCTAAACTTATCAACAGAATACACAATAGCTAATAATTCCTTTTCTGTAGTTGTGTAATTCTTTTGAGCATCATTTAACACACGACTAGCATAGTAAATGACATGTACAAGCTTACCATGCCTCTGTCGTAAAACAGCTCCTATAGTGAAATCACTAGCATCACACATTAATTCAAATGGTAAATCCCAGTCAGGGGGAGCTATAATGGGAGCAGAGGTAAGGTTTGCTTTCAAAGTTTCAAAGGCATGCAGACAATCAGAATCAAAGATAAAAGAAACATCAACAACCAACAGGTTGCTCAATGGTTTAGCAATTTTAGAAAAATCCTTTATAAATCTTCTATAAAATCCTACATGACCCAAGAAACTCCTAACTTCCTTAATATTAGTTGGCGGTGGTAATTTTTCAATTACCTCCACCTTTGCTCTGTCTACCTCAATCCCCTTACTTAAAATCCGGTGTCTAAGAACAACGCCTTCTGTGACCATAAAATGGCATTTTCCCAATCCAAAACAAGGTTTGATTCTTGACACTGTTTCAAGACAAGAGATAAATGATTAAGGCAGGATTCAAAAGAATTACCAAAAACAGAAAAGTCATCCATAAATATCTCAATAAACTTTTCAACCATATCATAAAAAATTGAAAGCATACACCTCTGAAAAGTTGCTGGAGCATTACAAAGTCCAAATGGCATTCTCTTATAAGCAAATACTCCAAAAGGACATGTGAATGCTGTCTTCTCTTGGTCTTGAGGGTCCACTGCAATTTGATTATATCTAGAATATCCATCTAGAAAGCAATAAAAAGCATGACCAGCTAACCTCTCAAGCATCTGATCAATGAAAGGCTGGGGGAAATGATCTTTCCTTGTAGCAGGGTTGAGCCTCCTGTAGTCTATGCACATTCTCCATCCTGTGACTATTTTTGTAGGAATAAGCTCATTCTTTTCATTCTTGATCACTGTCATCCCTCCTTTCTTGGAAACTACCTGCACAGGACTTACCCAAGGACTGTCAGAAATAGGGTAAATAATACCTGCTTCCCATAATTTCATTACCTCTTTTGGACCACCTCTTTCATAGTTGGATTGAGTCTCCTTTGTGGTTGCACAACTAGTTTAGCATCATCTTCAAGGAGGATCTTGTGCATACACTTGGTTGGACTAATCCCTTTCAAGTTACTAATGGTCCGTCCAAGAGCTGTTTTATGGCTCCTGAGCACTGAAATAAGCGCCTCTTCCTCATCAGGCTTCAGGGAAGAGCTAATAATCACTGGATAGGAATCATTTTCACCCAAGAACACATATTTCAGAGAAGGGGGTAACGGTTTGAGCTCAAGCTTGGGAGCTTCCTCCTCTGCTTTAGGCGTGTGAACTACAGCCTTCTGGTATGGTGAATCACCAACTTCCATCAATTCATACTCAGAAATAGGATCCAGAATGTCATCAAGTACCTCAGCCTTCAGTACCTCTTGAACAAGTGGTTCAATAACTTCTATTTTCATACACCCTTCAGAATCATTAGGGTGCTTGAGAGCTTCAAAAATATTAAGGACCACCTGTTCCTCATTGACCCTTGATAAACCCCGTTTTTAGGGTTTATCAAGAATAGAATCTAATGGTTTTATCAATGATCTTTCACACTTATTCATATAAAACTGCATGATTTCGTGTCTCTTTCCCATTTTACCTCATAGATGAGAATATGCTTCTTTTGCATCAAAATTGAGATATTGTAATCCTCCTCTATTACCATTAGATGTCTTGATCTGATTGTTAAGTGATTTCAGAAGTTATAGGGCAAAAATGGCCAAGGAAAATGGAGGAAGCATGCATGAATGGAAGGAGCATGAAACAAATCAAAGAATTGAAGTTCGGACATGCGCGCGCACGTGCACCGTGCGTGTACGCATGGATGATCTCATCCAGAGCCAGCGCAGTGGAGCCGAGCGAGGAACCGGCGCGCTTATATGGCTGGGCAATATCCCTTATGACGCTCGCGCACACCGTACGCCTGCGCGCAGATCGTAAAAGAGCCCAAGGACGCGTACGCGTGCAGTGCGCGTACGCGTCGATATGCGCACATAATTTTTTAAATGAAACACGTGCCCAACGATTTCAAGGGGTTCCCAGGCCCTGTTTTAGAGCAGATTTTGGAGGAAAAAACTTAAGAAGACCAAGGTTTAGGGGTGTTAGGGAAGAGAGTCATAATTCTAGATATTTTTAGGAAGTTGGTTACATTTTGTTTTTAGAGAGAGAAATTCCAACTTCTCTCTAGATTTTCATCTTCCATTGCAAGTTTCCTTTGAATTCTTGGTGAGATCTATTGCTAATTGACTTTTTGTTTTGCTACAAGTGTAGATCTACTCTTCTTCTACTCTTAATTGATGTTCTTTTGGTTCAATTTCTTACATCTAGATTTGGTTCACTTTGTTACTTTGAATGTGGATTAATGAATTGAGGTTTCATTCAATTGTGTGATTGTTGATGATTGTTTGGAATAGATAGCTTTAATTCGATTCTCTTCTCTCAATTGCCTCATGTTTTCTATAATTACCTACCAATTATTTGTGATAATGACAACCTTAGCTATGGAGTAGATTTCTCTCACTTGGCTTAGGGGTTGAGTTATTGGAGACACTTGAATAGTGGATATCAATTGTAGATTATGAATTGAGAATTGCTAATTGGCTTGGAGTACACTAAAGCTAGACTTTCCTAGGGAGAGACTAGGACTTGTGACTCAAGTTAGTTACTCTCACTTGACTTTTCTGCATTATTAGGGGGTTAACTAAGTGAAGCAATAATCAACTCTTATCATAATTGAAGGAAACTATAATGATGGAACTTCCAATGCTTACCCTTGGCCAAGGCTTTTATTTCCATTAATTGTTGATTGCTTGCTAGTTTGAATTCTTGCACCAACACTCAAAACCATAAAAGCTTTCCTAATCAATGATGCACATTCTAAAGCAATTCCTAGGGAGAACGACCCGGGATCAATACTCTCGGTCATAGATTTTAGAATTGTTTGATGCGGTATTCGTATGTTCGTCAGACTATACTCACGATCGAATTTATCACTAGTTTCTAATCGGCATAAGAATATTTACATTCATCAAAATGGCGCCGTTGCCGGTGTTCCCCGAGAGACCAAGGATAGACGGGCCATGATCCTAATGGACGGAGATGTTATTCCAAATGGGAGGTACCTTTACCCTCCGGCGGACACCGAAGAGCCACACTTACCCGTCCCCATGCGCATCCCCTCTTCCTCATCCGCACCACTAAAGTCATCCATGCAACGCATAGAGGAACTCCACAAGAAGCTTGACCGTTATGAGCGGCGTAACCAACTCCGATACACTTTTGTCAAGAAGCTTCTAAGTTGCCTAGCACCACCTATGGAAGAACCGGAAATTTTCACGTCCACCGGTACCAATAATGATGAAAGCAATAATGATGAAGAAGTGGATGGACACGCGGAAGCCGATCAACCACTCCGTCTCACTCAAGGCACGGAGGACCGTGCCAACTTCTAAGTGTGGGGAGGTCGGTCGGCCGACCGTTCTCCGTAGGTAACACTCGAATAAATTCATTGAACTTCTTTTCTTAACTAGAGTAGATTGCATGCTAGGTCTTTCATTTTTGGCATCTTTTGCATATTAGTATCTCTTAATAAATTCACTTGGTTAGAGCAATGACTTCTATTCTAGAAAACTAGAAGTTTACGGCAAACCTACCAATTTTTCAATTTGAAAATCTTTTGATGCTTAACTTGTTTGAAAAATGTATTTTGGAACATGGGATTTGAGCCAAGACCACAACCAAGTGAGTTTTGAGCCTAATGGTGTGGTTACATCTTATAACCACTTATTTTTCCTTCTTGTGTGAAATTGTTCTCTACTTATGATTGTGATCTTTGATTTGTTTAATTCTATATGTCCGTTATTCCTTGTATTCATGCATGTATATGATTGTGGCCATCATTTCATTAGCTCACTTACCCAAATAGCCTTACCTTTTATCTCCCATTGTTAGCTACTTTGAGCCTATGATTAACCCACTTGTTCTTAATTTAGCACATTACAAGCCTTAAAGCGGAAAACAATAAATGTCCTTATTTGGATCTTTGAATTGGCTTAAGCTAGTGTGTGTGTGTGTGTATCATTCAAGTGTGAAAAAACTTGGGACATTGGGTGAATAAAATGGTAGCCTTGTATTTTTATTGAAAGGATTGGGAATTGGGTACATGCTCATGTATTGATAAAATGTATAGACATTATGCATTGATGTTAAAGAAAAAAAGGGGAAAAGAAAAGACAGAAAAAGAAAAATAGTATGGAAAAAAATGTATAGAGATTTTGCTTGTTGGATTGTTAGTTAGGATTAGTCTTTGTTTAGATGATGATTGATGTCATGAGTTTCTTATCTCCTTCATTGTATGACGCGTTCACTACCAAATCTGAGCTTAGCACTCTTTGATTCGGAAATTGAAAGAACCTTGCTTCATATTAGGCAAGCTCGGAGGCGGTTGGTCTTTGAGGAGGTGAAAAGGTTCTTACCAATTCACCAACCATATCATTGTCATCCAACGAAGGCACCAATTACTCTTCCTTTGATACTACTAATAGTTTTTCTTTTGATCTAGGTTTTGACAAAATGGCCACTCCAAGAAGAGTTACTCTCAAGGAAGCGGGTGCACCGGATTTCGTTCTCCAACCTCTACATGTGCTTCATCCCAACTTGAATGCAAATTTTGAACTCAAGACCGCTCTCATGAATCTCTTACCAAAATTTCATGGACTTCCCGCACAAGATCCAATTAGACACCTCAAGGATTTTCATGGTGTATGCTCGACTACTAGGGGGAAGGATCCGATGAAGTGGCTATATGGTTGTTTGCCTTTCCCTTCTCTCTTGAGGGAAGAGCCAAGGAGTGGTTCTATACCTTGCCTAGTGATGTTGTGTCTAATTGGGATTTGCTTAGGAGAGAATTCCTTGATAAGTTCATGCACGTGGAAATGACGGACAAGTTAAGGAAGGAGATCTCATGTATTGACAAGGCGAGATGGAAACTTTGTATGAATATTGGGAACGGTTTTGCAAACTTCTTGATTCATGTCCCAACCATATGATTGACACTCAAGTCTTGATTAGCTATGTGTGCCAAGGCTTGAGGGAGAAAGATAAGAATTTATTGGATGCTTCAAGCAACGGTTCTTTGTCAAAGTATCGGACGGCGGAGGAAGCATGGCAACTCATTACCGACTTGGCCGAGTCAACTCAAAATGCTAGACGAAGAGTCAACCGTCCAAAGGCCGTAAATGAAGTTTCCTCTAGTGGTGAGACCGCTACCCTTACCAACACTTTGTGTGAAATGACAAGCCTTCTAAAGCAACTCCAAGTGAATCAACAACCACCTCCATCTCAACAACAACCTCCTCCTCAAAACCAACAATGTCAACAATTGGTCCCTCAAAGAGTGTGTGGCATTTGCTCATGCTACTCCCATTACACGGACGAATGTCCAAGTCTCCAAGAAGATAACACTCTAGCGGCTACCCACAACTTTTATGATCGCCCCTACTATGAATGTTCCAATCAAGGATACCATAACCAGGGGAGCAATTCTAACCAAGGGTACCCCCAACAAGGAGGCAACTATAGTCAAGGGAGTAACAATTCCAATCAAGGATGGAGGGATAGCTCCAACCAAAGTCGGCGAGACAATTATCAACAAGGAGGAAGGGACAACGGAGGCAACCAAAGATGGAACAACAACACTTCACAAAACCGTTCTTGACAAAACCCTCCAAACCAACAACCGAATCAAGGAAGGAACTATCAAACCTACATACCACCTCATAGACAATAACTTCCACCCAATCAACCCCAAGCACTACAAATTACCTACCCTTTCACATCTCCAAATCAAGATGACACACTCCGATCCATACTCCAAGGACAAAAGGAACTCCAAAACACCCTCAACTCAAGTCTTAATGGCCTCACTTCTACTCTCCAAGCTCTCATTGGTCGCATGGAGCCACCTTCTATTCCCACTCCTCAAGCATCAACCTCTAGTGCCATACCCTCTCAACCTTTGCCCAACCTTAAATGTGGCATCAACACCATAACCTTGAGGTCCGAAACGCAATTGAAGGAAAAAGATTCAACGGCACCAAACCCGATGAAAGTTTCTCAAGAAGAAGATGGAGTTGAGATAGAAGAAATTGAAGAGGAGGGGGAGTCACATGTAATAGTTGAAGATGAAGAACCACAACCAAGGAGTGAAATCCCTAGAAAGGAGAAAATTTTAGAGGAAGTGGCTCAACCAATTTCATTTCCTACATTGGCAAGAAAGGCTAAGAAATATGTGGAGCTTGACCCAACAATGGTAAAGATGTTCAAAAAAGTGGAGATAACTATCCCCCTCTTTGATGCTATACACCAAGTGCCTAAATATGCGAAATTTTTAAAGGACTTGTATATGAACAAAAATAGAATTCATGAGTTGGAAACCATTCCATTGGGTAGTTCCATTTCGGCTTTGATGGGATCCATTCCAGAAAAGTGTGTTGATCCGGGTCCTTGCCTAGTTTCTTATGTCATTAATGGAGTCCAATTCATTGATTGTATGTGCGACCTTGGTGCATGCGTTAGTATTATGCCTCTTTCCATTTATCATCTATTGAAGCTCCCACCGTTGAAGCGGTCGGCGGCTAGGTTTCTCTTGGCGGACAAGAGCATAATAACAATGTCGGGTATTGCGGAAGATGTGTTGGTTGACATATAGGGTTTGATATTACCAATTGATTTCCATATAATTGAGATGCCACCAAGCGAATCTGAGAGGGCATCATCTATCCTACTTGGGAGGCCATTTTTGAGGACCTCTAGATTCAAGTTTGATGCCCATTCGGAAACTTACTCATTCGAGATAGATGGGAGAGTTGTAAGTTTTAGTCTAGAAGAAGCAATGAGGCACCTACCGGAGAACCATTCCGTATTCCGATGTGATTTAATTGACAACATTGTAGCGGAAGTGCATTGTGCAAAGCTAGAAGAGAAAAATATGATTGAAGAAAATAGTGAAGATCCAGGTGAAGAAGTTCAAGTGGCAAGCCAAGAGCAAAAGCTAGAATTGAAGCCATTACCACCCCACTTAAAGTATTCATACCTTGATGAAGCCCACAAGTTTCTGGTGATTATAGCAAGGGAACTCAATCCTCAACAAGAAGAGAAGTTGCTATGCGTTTTGAGGAAGAACAAAAGGGCAATAGGGTGGAGTTTGGCAGATCTAGTGGGGATAAGTCCCTAAGTGTGTGAGCACCGTATCTTTTTGGAAGAGGGAGCTAGACCCGTGAGACAACCTCAAAGGCGATTAAATCCTACTATTTTGGAGGTTGTCAAGAAAGAGGTAACAAGGTTACTTGAGGCGGACATCATCTACCCTATTTCGGATAGTGAATGGGTAAGTCCCGTTCAAGTTGTACCTAAGAAGTCTGGGGTAACCACAATTAAGAATGAAAGCGGGGAGCTCATAGCAACACGGGTGCAAAACTCTTGGCGAGTATGCATAGACTACCGAAGGTTGAATGCGGCCACTAGAAAAGATCACTTTCCACTTCTGTTTATCGATCAAATGCTCGATCGATTATCCGGTAAGTCTCATTATTGCTTCCTAGATGGCTATTCGGGATACTTCCAAATACACATTGCTCTAGAGGACCAAGAAAAAATAACATTTACTTGCTGATGAGCGGATATTTTATACGCTTTTTGGGGATAATTTCATATAGTTTTGAGTATGTTTTAGTTAGTTTTTAGTCTATTTCCAGTAGTTTTTAGGAAAAATTCATATTTCTGGACTTTACTATGAGTTGTGTGTTTTTCTGTAATTTCAGGTATTTTTCTGGCTGAAATTGAAGGAGCTGAGCAAAAATCTGATTCAGGCTGAAAAAGGACAGCTGATGCTGTTGGATTCTGACCTCCCTGCACTCAAAGTGGATTTTCTGGAGCTACAGAACTCGAAATGGCGTGATTCTAATTGCGTTGGAAAGTAGACATCCAGGGCTTTCCAGCAATATATAATAGTCCATACTTTGCACAAGAATAGACGACGTAAACTGGCGTTCAACGCCAGTCCTCTGCCCAATTCTGGCGTCCAGCGCCAGAAAAGGATCAAAAACTGGAGTTGAACGCCCAAACTGGCACAAAAACTGGCGTTCAACTCCACAAATGGCCTCTGCACGTGAATTGCTTAAAGTCTCAGCCTCAGCACACACCAAGTGGGCCCCAGCACACCAAGTGGGCCCCAGAAGTGGATCTCTGCATCATCCATCATAGTCCACTCATATTTTGTAACCCTAGGCTACTGGTTTAGTATTTAAACGACTTTTAGAGAGTTATTTTGTATCTCATGACATTTCAGATCTAAACTTTGTATTTTCTGACGGCATGAGTCTCTAAACCCCATTGTTGGGGGTGAGGAGCTCTGCTGTGTCTCGATGAATTAATGCAAGTATTTCTGTTTTCTATTCAAACACGCTTGTTCCTATCTAAGATGTTCATTCGCGCTTAACTGTGATGAAGGTGATGATCAGTGACATTCATCACCTTCCTCAAACCATGAACGTGTGCCTGACAACCACCTCCGTTCTCTATCCGATTGAATGAGTATCTCTTAGATTCTCTAATCAGAATCTCCGTGGTATAAGCTAGAACTGATGGCGGCATTCATGAGAATCCGGAAAGTCTAAACCTTGTCCGTGGTATTCCGAGTAGGATTCAAGGATTGAATGACTGTGACGAGCTTCAAACTCCTGAAGGCTGGGCGTTAGTGACAGATGCAAAAGGATAGTAAATCCTATTCCAACCGGATCGAGAACCAACCGGTGATTAGCCGTGCTGTGACAGAGCACGTGAGCGTAGTTTTCACTGGAAGGATGGAAGGTAGCCATTGACAACGGTGATCCACCAACACACAGCTTGCCATAGGGGTACGTGCGTGCGTGAACAAGAAGACAGAGGAAAGCAGAGATTCAGAAGACAAAGCATCTCCAAAACTCCAACATATTCTCCATTACTGCACAACAAGTAACTTTTAATTTATGCTCTACTGGTTATTCACAATTCAATTGATAAACATAATTGACTTCCTGACTAAGATTTACAAGATAACCATAGATTGCTTCAAACCAACAATCTTCGTGGGATTCGACCCTTACTCACGTAAGGTATTACTTGGACGACCCAGTGCACTTGCTGGTCATGTGTGCGAAATTGTAAGAGAGTAACAATTTTGTGCACCAAGTTTTTGGCGCCGTTGCCGGGGATTGTTCGTGTTTGAACAACTGACGGATTACTTTGTTGCTTAGATTAGGAAAAATCTTTCTTTTTTTTTTGGTTTAGAGTCTTTTATTAATTACCCCTTGTTAAAATACTTTAAACTTATAGCTCAGTTATTTAGAATGTGGTGTTTATGTTCATGATAATTGGCTATCATATTTTTTTAAAAAAAAACCTTTTTCAAAAATAATTTTTCTATTAAATCCTGTGCCAAACTTTAAGTTTGGTGTTTTCAAAAATAATCTTTCTTAAAATTTTTTTGAAGGTCCCATAACTCATTTGGCTAGAGCATTAATTTGATTGGGTTAGAATCTTTTATACTCTTTTCAAAACCTTCTTTTTCAAAAATATTTTTTCTATTAAATCTTGTGCCAAACTTTAAGTTTGGTGTTTTCTTGTTGATTCCCCTTTGATTTTCGAAAATTTTGGTTTGGTTTTCTAAAAATTTTAAGTTTGGTGTTCTTCCTTCATGTTCTTGTGTTCTTGTGAGTCTTCAAAGTTTTCTTGAGTTTCCTTGTGTCTTGATCTTAAAATTTTTAAGTTTGGTGTTCCTTGGTGTTTTCCCTCCAAATTTTTCGAAAACAAGGAGCATTAGATCTAAAAATTTTAAATCTTGTACTATCTTATTGTTTTTCTCTCTCCTCACTAAATTCAAAAAAATATCTTTTCAAAATATCTCTTCTAACTTCCTAACTTCTTATCTTTTCAAAATTTGTTTCAACTAACTAACTAACTTTTTGTTTGTTTCTTAACTTTTTCAAAACTACCTAACTAACTCTCTCTCTCTAATTTTCGAAAATATCTTCCCTCTTTTTCAAAAATTTCGTTTTTTTTAACTAATTATTTTTAATTTTTTTTTACGAAAAAAAAAAATTTTATTTCAAAATTCAAATTCTTTTTAGTTATTTTATTTTATTTAAGTATTTACTTCTTATAAAATAAAATAAATAAAAAGGTAAATCAGTCCAAGTTATATCCATAGATCCATCATGGACATAAGTGGAGATGGACAGTCCAGGAGGACTTTGGGGTCATATTCTAACCCCTCTACTGCTTCGTATGGGAGTAGCATATGCATACCCTCCATTGGAGTTAGTAGCTTTGAGTTGAATCCTCAGCTCATTATCATGGTGCAGCAAAGTTGCCAGTATTCCGGTCTTCCACAGGAAGAACCTACAGAGTTTCTGGCACAATTTTTACAAATTACTGACACAGTACATGATAAGGAAATAGATCAGGATGTCTACAGACTATTACTGTTTCCATTTGCTGTAAAAGATCAAGCTAAAAGGTGGTTAAATAACCAACCTAAGGCCAGCATAAGAACATGGAAACAGCTGACAGAAAAATTCCTGAATCAATATTTCCCTCCAAAAAGGATGACACAGCTAAGGCTGGACATCCAAGGCTTTAAACAAGGAGATAATGAATCTCTTTATGATGCCTGGGAGAGATACAGAGAGATGCTACGAAAATGCCCCTCTGAAATGTTTTCAGAGTGGGTTCAGTTAGACATCTTCTACTATGGGCTTACAGAAGGAGCTCAGATGTCTTTAGATTACTCAGCTGGTGGATCTATCCATATGAGAAAGACAATTGAAGAAGCTCAAGAGCTCATTGATACAGTTGCCAGGAATCAGCATCTGTATCTAAGCAGCAACCCTTCCATGAATGAAGAGGTTAAAACAGTAATTGCTGAACTCAGTACTGTAAAACAAGCTGCTGAATTCAATCAGCAATTAGATTTTCTAACAAAGCAGCTAGCTGAATTCAAAGACAGGTTACAGGAGACAAGGATAGCTAATATACATATGGAAGAACAGTTTAAGCAAACAAAGCAGCAGCTATCAAAGCAAATAGCAGAAGAATGCCAAGCAGTTCAATTAAGAAGTGGGAAAACATTAAATGCCCCACCTCAAGGCATCAAAAATTCAAGAAATGAGCAACCCACCAAATATTCCCCTGAGGACAGTAAGAGCCCAGGGAAAAATAATTCTGGCACTAAAACGCCAGAAAATGGGTGGAAGGCTGGCGCTGAACGCCCAGACCATGCCCAAAACTGGCGTTCAGCGCCAGAAACAAGGCAGGATTGGCGTTCAACGCCAGAAATGGGCAAGAATCTGGCGCTGAACGCCCAAATGGGGCAGAATCCAGCGCTGAACGCCCAACAGGGGCACATTTCTGGCGTTCAGGCGCCAGGAACAGACAGTGAGTTGGCATCTAACGTCACTCCAGCCTCTGACTCTGGTACTCAATTGCCAGTGAGGGATCAGACACACATAAGTGCTGATAACAACCCCTCTAAAAAGGCTTCTTTAACCACTAAGGTTGAGGAATATAAAGCCAAGATACCTTATCCTCAAAAACTCCGGAAAGAGGAGCAGGATAAGCAATTTGCTCGCTTTGCAGATTATCTAAGGACTCTTGAAATAAAGATTCCTTTTGCAGAGGCACTTGAGCAAATACCTTCTTATGCCAAGTTCATGAAAGAGATCTTGAGTCATAAAAAGGAGTGGAGAGAAACAGAAAGAGTTCTCCTCACTGAAGAATGCAGTGCAGTCATTCTGAAAAGCTTTCCTGAAAAGCTTAAAGATCTTGGGAGTTTTCTGATACCATGCATATTAGAAGGTGATTGCACCAAGACAGCTTTATGTGATCTTGGGGCAAGCATCAACCTGATACCTGCATCCACTATCAGGAAGCTTGGCTTAACTGAAGAAGTTAAACCAACCCGGATATGTCTCCAAGTTGCTGATGGTTCCACTAAATACCCATCAGGCGTGATTGAGGACATGATTGTCAGAGTTGGGCCATTCGCCTTTCCCACTGACTTTGTTGTGCTGGAAATGGAGGAGCACAAGAGTGCTACTCTCATTCTAGGAAGACCCTTCCTAGCAACTGGACGATCCCTCATTGACGTCCAACAGGGGGAAATAACCCTGAGAGTCAACGATGACGAGTTCAAGTTGAACGCTGTCAAAGCCATGCAGCATCCAGACACATCAACAGACTGCATGAAAGTTGACCTTATTGACTCTTTGGTAGAAGAGATCAACATGGCTGAGAGTCTCGAATCAGAGTTGGAAGACATCTTTAAAGATGTTCAGCCTGATTTGGAGGATTCAGGGGACATGAAAGAGCCTCTGAACTTTCTTCTGAAAGAGGAAAAACCTCCTAAACCAGAGCTCAAGCCACTGCCACCATCCTTGAAATATGCATTTCTAGGAGAAGGTGACACTTTTCCAGTGATCATAAGCTCTGCTTTAAATTCACAGGAAGAGGAAGCACTTATTCAAGTGCTAAGGACACACAAGACAGCTCTTGGGTGGTCCATAGGTGACCTTAAGGGCATAAGCCCAGCTAGATGCATGCACAAAATCCTATTGGAGGATAATGCCAAACCAGTGGTTCAACCACAGAGGCGGCTAAATCCAGCCATGAAGGAAGTGGTGCAGAAAGAGGTCACCAAATTACTGGAGGCTGGGATTATTTATCCTATTTCTGACAGCCCCTGGGTGAGCCCTGTTCAAGTCGTCCCAAAAAAGGGAGGCATGACAGTGATTCATAATGAAAAAAATGAAATGGTTCCTACAAGAACAGTTACATGGTGGCGCTTGTGTATTGACTACAGAAGGCTCAATACAGCCACCAGAAAGGATCATTTTCCTTTACCATTCATAGACCAGATGCTAGAGAGACTAGCAGGTCATGATTATTACTGCTTTTTGGATGGCTACTCAGGCTATAACCAGATTGCAGTAGATCCCCAGGATCAAGAGAAAACAGCATTCACATGTCCATCCGGAGTGTTTGCTTATAGAAGGATGCCCTTTGGGCTATGCAATGCACCTGCAACCTTCCAGAGATGCATGCTCTCTATTTTCTCTGACATGGTGGAAAAATTTCTGGAAGTCTTCATGGATGACTTCTCAGTATATGGAAACTCATTCAGCTCCTGTCTTGATCACCTGAAACTTGTTCTGAAAAGATGCCAAGAAACCAACCTAGTTTTAAACTGGGAAAAGTGTCACTTCATGGTGACTGAAGGAATTGTTCTTGGGCATAAAATCTCAAACAGGGGAATAGAGGTGGATCAAGCAAAAATAGAGGTAATTGAAAAATTACCACCACCTGCCAATGTTAAGGCAATCAGAAGCTTTCTGGGGCATGCAGGATTCTATAGGAGGTTTATAAAGGATTTTTGAAAAATCGCAAAACCTCTAAGCAATCTGCTAGCTACTGACACGCCATTTGTGTTTGACACAGCATGCCTGCAGGCGTTTGAAACGCTAAAAGCTAAGCTGGTCACAGCACCAGTCATTTCTGCACCAGACTGGACATTGCCATTTGAGTTAATGTGTGATGCCAGTGATCATGCCATTGGTGCAGTATTGGGACAGAGGCATGACAAGCTTCTGCATGTCATTTATTATGCCAGTCGCGTTTTAAATGATGCCCAGAAAAATTACACAACCACAGAAAAAGAACTACTTGCAGTGGTTTACGCCATTGACAAGTTCAGATCATACTTAGTAGGATCAAAAGTGATTGTGTATACTGACCATGCTGCTCTTAAATATCTACTCACAAAGCAGGATTCAAAACCCAGGCTCATCAGATGGGTATTGCTTCTGCAAGAGTTTGATATAGAAATAAGAGACAAAAAAGGGACAGAGAACCAAGTGGCTGATCATCTGTCCCGGATAGAGCCAGTGAAAGGGACGTCCCTCCCCTTTCTTGAGATCTCTGAGACGTTCCCTGATGAGCATCTATTTGCCATTCAGGAAGCACCATGGTTTGCCGATATTGCAAACTATAAAGCTGCAAGGTTCATACCCAAGGAGTACAATAGAATACAAAAGAAGAAATTAGTTACTGATGCAAAGTACTACTTGTGGGATGAACCCTATCTCTTTAAGAGATGTGCAGACGGAATTATCCGTAGGTGTGTCCCCAGAGAGGAAGCACAGAGAATCCTATGGCATTGCCACGGATCTCAATATGGAGGCCATTTCCGAGGTGAGCGAACAGCCACCAAGGTCCTCCAATGTGGCTTCTATTGGCCCACACTCTATAAAGATTCCCGAGAGTTTGTACGTAATTGTGACAGTTGCCAAAGAGCTGGTAATCTGCCTCATGGTTACGCCATGCCTCAACAAGGAATCTTGGAAATAGAGTTGTTTGATGTATGGGGAATTGACTTCATGGGACCTTTCCCACCATCATACTCAAACACTTATATTCTGGTGGCAGTTGACTATGTATCAAAATGGGTTGAGGCTATTGCCACACCCACCAATGATACTAAAACAGTGCTGAAGTTCCTCCAGAAATATATCTTTAGCAGGTTTGGTGTCCCTAGAGTGTTAATCAGTGATGGGGGCACTCACTTCTGCAATAAACAGCTTTACTCTGCCATGGTTCGGTATGGAATTCGCCACAAGGTGGCCACTCCATATCATCCACAAACCAATGGGCAGGCTGAAGTCTCTAACAGAGAATTAAAGAGAATCCTGGAACGGACAGTAAATACCCGTAGAAAGGATTGGGCAAGGAGCTTGGATGATGCTCTGTGGGCTTACAGAACAGCATTCAAGACCCCTATAGGGACCTCTCCATACCAACTCGTGTATGGTAAGGCATGCCACTTGCCCGTGGAACTGGAACATAAGGCCTACTGGGCAACCAGATTCCTAAACTTTGATGCCAAATTAGCAGGAGAAAAACGATTGCTCCAGCTAAATGAGCTAGAGGAATTCAGATTCACAGCTTTCGAAAATGCCAAGCTTTATAAAGAAAAATAAAAAAAATGGCATGACAAGAAGCTGTCATCTAGAATCTTTGAACCAGGACAAAAGGTCCTGTTGTTTAACTCTAGACTCAGGCTATTCCCCGGGAAACTGAAATCCCGGTGGAAAGGACCATACGTGATTACAAGTGTGTCACCATATGGTTATGTGGAGCTTCAAGATATTGATTCTGATAAGAATTTCATTGTCAATGGACAGAGAATCAAGCATTATCTTGAAGGCAACATTGAGCAAGAATGCTCAAGGCTGAAGCTAGATTAAAAAGCTCAGCAAGGTCCAGCTAAAGACAATAAAGAAGAGCTTGCTGGGAGGCAACCCAGCCATGGGGCAACAATCCTCTAAGCATTTTGCCCTATTTTTCTTTTTTATTTGTTTATATAAAGTTTACTGACACTAAGGTAAAGAATCAATTGCATAAGTTTACAGGGTTACAGAAGGAATTTGCACACAAAACAGAGAAAAAGAGCTCAACGGCAAGAAGACGCCAGTAAAGGGGCATTTTGGGCGTTCAGCGCCCAAAATGGGCATCCAGTGGGCGCTGAACGCCAGTAAGGATAGCTATCTGGCGTTCAAACGCCAGAAAAGGGCAACAACTGGGCGTTGAACGCCCAGGAGAGCAGCATTTGGGCGTTGAACGCCCAAAACAGACAGTGTTTGGGCGTTCAAACGCCAGGATGGTGAGGAGGAGCTCTCCTTCTACCCATCTCCTTTCTTTTCTTTTGCTTGAGGACAAGCAAAGCTCTAAGTTTGGTGTGCTTATCCGTGATCACTAAGATCATGGCCCCTAAAGGAAAACAACCCACTCCAAGAAGCAAGGACCAAGCACCTCACAGACTAGAGGAACATCCACTTCCAAACCTCAAGGTTGTTGAGTTCTAATCTTAGCCTTAACTCTGTGATAATTGTTCTTATTTTAGTTTTACCTTAGGAGTCATATAATAGTAATTAGTATCTGTTTTGATTTTATCTCCAATTAAGTTATAGTCTATTTTTCTCATCATCATTAAACATGAATAAAATAGTAGATCTTTTGAATAAGAGGCAATAAAATTTCGAGCTTTTAATAAGAGAAATTCTAATTAGTTACATGTGGTGGCAATGCTTTCTGTCTTCTGAATGAATGCTTGAATAGTGCATATGTCTTTTGAATTTGTTGTTTAAGACTGTTAAATATGTTGGCTCTTGAAAGAACAATGAACATGAGATATGTTATTGATAATCTGAAAAATCATAAAAATGATTCTTGAAGCAAGAAAAAGCAGCAAAGAACAAAGCTTGCAGAAAAAAAAAAAAAGCCAAAAGCTCTTAAAACCAAAAGGCAAGGGCAAATAAAAAGGATCCCAAGGCTTTGAGCATCAGTGGATAGGAGGGCCTAAAGGAATAAAATCCTGCTCTGAGCGGCTAAACCAAGCTGTCCCTAACCATGTGCTTGTGGCGTGTAGGTGTCAAGTGAAAACTTGAGACCAAAGCAGAAAGAAGAGTGTGCTTAAGAACTCTGGACACCTCTAATTGGGGACTTTAGCAAAGCTGAGTCACAATCTGAAAAGGTTCACCCAGTTATGTGTCTATGGCATTTATGTATCCGGTGATAATACTGGAAAACAAAGTGCTTAGGGCCACGGCCAAGACTCATAAAAAAGCTGTGTTCAAGAATCATCACACTGAACTAAGAAAATCAATAACACTATCTGAATTCTGAGTTCCTATAGATGCCAATCACTCTGAGCTTCAATGGATAAAGTGAGATGCCAAAACTGTTCAGAAGCAAAAAGCTACTAGCCCCGCTCATCTATTTAGAATCTGAGCTTCATTCAAAAACTCTGAGATATTATTGCTTCTCAACCTATTAGTCTTCTATTTTATTTGTCTAGTTGCTTGAGGACAAGCAACAGTTTAAGTTTGGTGTTGTGATGAGCGGATATTTTATACGCTTTTTGGGGATAATTTCATATAGTTTTGAGTATGTTTTAGTTAGTTTTTAGTCTATTTCCAGTAGTTTTTAGGAAAAATTCATATTTCTGGACTTTACTATGAGTTGTGTGTTTTTCTGTAATTTCAGGTATTTTTCTGGCTGAAATTGAAGGAGCTGAGCAAAAATCTGATTCAGGCTGAAAAAGGACTGCTGATGCTGTTGGATTCTGACCTCCCTGCACTCAAAGTGGATTTTCTGGAGCTACAGAACTCGAAATGGCGTGCTTCCAATTGCGTTGGAAAGTCGACATCCAGGGCTTTCCAGCAATATATAATAGTCCATACTTTGCACAAGAATAGACGATGTAAACTGGCGTTCAACGCCAGTCCTCTGCCCAATTCTGGCGTCCAGCGCCAGAAAAGGATCAAAAACTGGAGTTGAACGCCCAAACTGGCACAAAAATTGGCGTTCAACTCCACAAATGGCCTCTGCACGTGAATTGCTTAAAGTCTCAGCCTCAGCACACACCAAGTGGGCCCCAGCACACCAAGTGGGCCCCAGAAGTGGATCTCTGCATCATCCATCATAGTCCACTCATATTTTGTAACCCTAGGCTACTGGTTTAGTATTTAAACGACTTTTAGAGACTTATTTTGTATCTCATGACATTTCAGATCTAAACTTTGTATTTTCTGACGGCATGAGTCTCTAAACCCCATTGTTGGGGGTGAGGAGCTCTGCTGTGTCTCGATGAATTAATGCAAGTATTTCTGTTTTCTATTCAAACACGCTTGTTCCTATCTAAGATGTTCATTCGCGCTTAACTGTGATGAAGGTGATGATCAGTGACATTCATCACCTTCCTCAAACCATGAACGTGTGCCTGACAACCACCTCCGTTTTATATCCGATTGAATGAGTATCTCTTAGATTCTCTAATCAGAATCTCCGTGGTATAAGCTAGAACTGATGGCGGCATTCATGAGAATCCGGAAAGTCTAAACCTTGTCCGTGGTATTCCGAGTAGGATTCAAGGATTGAATGACTGTGACGAGCTTCAAACTCCTGAAGGCTGGGCGTTAGTGACAGATGCAAAAGGATAGTAAATCCTATTCCAACCGGATCGAGAACCAACCGGTGATTAGCCGTGCTGTGACAGAGCACGTGAGCGTAGTTTTCACTGGAAGGATGGAAGGTAGCCATTGACAACGGTGATCCACCAACACACAGCTTGCCATAGGGGGACGTGCGTGCGTGAACAAGAAGACAGAGGAAAGTAGAGATTCAGAAGACAAAGCATCTGCAAAACTCCAACATATTCTCCATTACTGCACAACAAGTAACTTTTAATTTATGCTCTACTGGTTATTCACAATTCAATTGATAAACATAATTGACTTCCTGACTAAGATTTACAAGATAACCATAGATTGCTTCAAACCAACAATCTTCGTGGGATTCGACCCTTACTCACGTAAGGTATTACTTGGACGACCCAGTGCACTTGCTGGTCATGTGTGCGAAATTGTAAGAGAGTAACAATTTTGTGCACCACTTGCCCTTTTGGAACTTATGCCTACAAGCGTATGCCATTCGGCTTATGCAATGCGCCGGCAACTTTCCAAAGGTGCATAATGAGCATCTTTGCGGATTTTCTAGAGCAATGCATGGAGGTATTCATGGATGACTTCACGGTATATGGTGATTCCTTTGATCATTGCTTGGATAGTCTTGAAAAAAGTTTTGGAAAGATGTACTAAAACCAACCTTGTCTTAAATTTTGAGAAATGTCATTTCATGGTCAAACAAGTCATTGTTTTAGGACATATTGTTTCCAAAGATGGTATCTCCATAGATCCGGCTAAAATTAATGTTATATCTAGTTTGCCTTACCCCTCTTCCGAGAGGGAGGTCCGCTCTTTTCTTGGACATGCAGGATTTTATCGAAGATTCATCAAGGATTTTAGCAAGGTAGCATTGCCTCTCTCAAGGTTGCTACAAAAGGATATTGAGTTTGACTTAAGCAAGGAATGCAAGGAGGCTTTCGACAAGCTCAAGGTAGCATTGACCCAAGCTCCTATTGTACGAGGGCCGGATTGGAGTAGGCCATTTGAAATAATGTGTGATGCTTCAAATTTTACCGTGGGAGCCGCGTTAGCACAACTCGAGGGTAAGAATCCATATGTCATAGCCTATGCATCAAAAACATTAGATGGAGCCAATCCAACTACACTACTACCGAAAAAGAACTTTTGGCCATTGTTTTTGCCTTGGACAAGTTCCGAGCATATCTTCTCGGTTCAAGGGTGGTAGTGTACTCGGATCATGCGGCATTAAAGTATTTGTTGGCTAAGAAGGAATCCAAACCGAGATTGATTAGATGAGTTTTATTGTTGCAAGAGTTTGACTTAGAAATCAAGGATAGGAGTGGTACGCAAAACCTAGTGGCGGACCACTTAAGTCGCCTTGAACACACAAAAGGCGATACTACTCCTATCAATGATTCTTTTCCCTTTAAGGGCTTGCATGCAATCTCAAAAACCATTCCTTGGTATGCATCCATCGCCAATTTCTTAGTATCTCGCTCCTTCCCCCCTAATCTCTCCAAACACCAAAGGGATAAGCTAAAAAGTGAATCCAAATACTATGTGTGGGATGACCCATACCTTTGGAGATGTGGGGCAGATCAAGTAATTCGGAGGTACATTCCACAAACCGAATTTCACTCAATCTTGGAAGCTTGCCACTCCTCCAAAGGAGGAGGCCATTTGGACCTCAAAGAACGGCAAGAAAAATCCTAGATTGTGGCTTTTGGTGGCCAACTCTTTTCAAGGACTCTTCTCATTTTTGTAAATCTTGTTCTCAATGCATTAGATTTGGTAATATCTCGAAGAAGGATGAAATTCCCCAACGAACCATGCTATTTTGTGAGATTTTCGACGTGTGGAGAATTGATTTCATGGGGCCATTCCCAAATTCTAATGGTTTTCTCTACTTTCTACTCGCTGTTGATTATGTGTCCAAATGGGTGGAAGCAATACCCACCCGGACAGATGATGCTAACGTAGTCCTTTCTTTTGTGAGAAATAATATCATTTGTAGATTTGGGTCGCCACGAGCAATCGTGAGCGACCAAGGTTCACACTTTTGCAACAGAAGAATGGAAGGACTCATGAAGAAGTATAGCATCATGCATAAAGTAGCCACAGCCTACCACCCACAAACAAACGGCCAAGCCGAGGTTTACAATCGGGAGATTAAATGCATCTTGGAAAGGATTGTGAAACCCAATAGAAAAGATTGGAGTGCTAAGCTCACTGACGCATTATGGGCCTACCGAACGGCATACAAAATGCCAATATGCATGAGTCCCTTTTGGTTGGTGTATGGCAAAGCTTGCCATTTGCCGGTGGAAGTAGAGCACAAAGCGTATTGGGCCATCAAAGAGTGTAATCCATGTTTGGGTGGAGCCGGAATTGAGAGGAAGATACAATTAGCGGAGTTGGAATGTTTGAGGCTTGAAGGTTATGAGAACTCTAGACTTTACAAGGAAAAGATGAAAGCCGTGCATGATAGGAACATAAGAGGCAAATAATTTAAAGCCGGTGATCAAGTCCTTCTTTACAATTCTAGATTGAGATTATTGCCCGGTAAACTAAGGTCAAAATGGGAAGGCCCATATCAAGTAGTGAAGGCGGAACCCTATGGGTTTACCATTTGTGCCATCCCTCAAGGTCGGATATCTTCAAGGTCAATGGGCACCGTCTCAAGTTGTATCATGGTGAGCAAATGAAGAGCAACAAAGCGGTTGAGGTATTCCTTTTGGAATACGCACCTCTTGGCAAAGAGCAATGAACAAGTGAAAGTCCAACTTAAGGACATTAAACAAAAGTGCTAGGTGGGAGACACCCCACCATGGTGAGATCTATCCTTTCCCTCCTTTGTGTACCGTTTTTTTTTTCTTTCTTTTTTTTGAATTCTTCATTGTTGTGTGATTGTTTAGCTACACTTTTGTTTGATTAGCATTGCTTGTGCCTACCTCGGATAACTTGTTCATAAAGACTTGCATTGATTTTTTCATGAATGACTTGATTGTGTGGTAGAAGCACACTTCTCTTTAGATTTTGCATTGATTTTAGGTGTTTTTGACTTCTTTGGCTTTTTTGGCCAGTGAATACATGATAATTAGGCATTTTTTCTATTCATTCAAAAAAAAGGGGCGGGGGGGGGGGGAGGGGGCATGCATGCGCGCACTGTGCGCGTATGCGTCCCTAGGCTTTCGCAACCCCTGTGCCATTTACCAGAGAGTTGTGAAAATTATGGGCCAGCTTTGGGCCCTGGGCATAACCAACATCACGCGTGCGCGCACGAGACGCGTACGCGTCCATGTCAATTCACGCAAAAACACGCGTGCGCGCACTAGCCACGTACGCGTCACTGCTGCGTTTTGCGACCCTGGGCCATCGTCCAGAGAATTGTGCCCCGGTTGGGCCAATTTCATGCTATTGGCCCAGCTCAACTCGCGTAGGCGCACCTGGCGCGCTCGCGTACCTCGCCATAATGCGAATCGACGTGTCAGCAAACCGTGCGCGTCCGCGTCGCTCATCAAATTTTACTTTTTGGTACTTTTTTCCGAGAGTTGGGCCAGAGTTGTGCCCAACCTGTGCTGAGGGCATAACACATATGCACGTGCATGCGCACCTGGCGCTTGCGTGCACACTCACATTTCGCTACTTCACGCACACGCGCACCGTGCGCGTCCGCGTCGTTACTGATTTTGCCGATGCGCGCGCACGCGTGCATGGCGCGCCCGCGTCGGTTTCGCGAACCAATTGAATGAGAGTGTGCCTTTTTTCCTCCATTTTCTTTCCTTCTTCTTACCATCATCCCTCTTCTTCACCTCTACCCTTCTCTACCATCCCTACCTCTTCTTCTCCGCCACCTCCGGCGGCAACCACCACCTCCGGCGGACCCACACCTCTTTTCCCTCTCTTCTCCTTCACTAACCCTTCTCTCACCTCTATACCCTATCTCCTTTTCCCCCCTCTAAGGTACCCCTCCTTTCTAAATCTTTATTTTTAGTTGCCCTTTCCTTTTTTTTCCATTCCCCTAATTACATGCTCTTATTTTTTTTAAGTAGTTGCATTCATGTTCTCCTTGTTTATTGCATTTTATTTCTTTATTTCTTTTCCTTAACTCATGGGTGTTCTAAGTGGAGCTTACTCTTGCATTGATGAGTTTGTTTGATTTACTTGCGTTCTTTTGTATTTAGAGGTGTGATATGATGATTGACGATGCTTTATGGGGTGCTATATTGCCACTCTTCTCTAAGTTTTTGTCATGAAGGGATGCACACCAAGTGTTTGATGAAAGAACCATATGACTTCTTGGAATCCTTTTGACTAATTATTTTCTATTTTGGTGTTCCTTCTCATTCACTTGTTTGTTCATGTATACATTGATCTTACCACATTTCTTGCATCATTTCTACACGCTTATCCCATATTTTTTCTTACCACCTGTTGTTATTGTTATGAGTGTGCGCTTCTCATGCTTCGTGTTCGCATGCCTATACCACTCATGTATCACATGCTAGTGACTAGCTATGATCTTCATTATTGTCTTAGTTACATGTTGCAGCGGTCATATATCTAAGCCACTTATTCTTTTGTGCTTTATCACTTGCATGATTGTTCTTTCTTGGCGCCTCGTTAGGCTTAATTTCACCACCTTTCCTTATTTTCTAGGATGGTGCTCAAAAGAGACAATGAAAAGGTGCCCAAGAAGGCACCATCATGGTCTACTGGCAGAGCACACTAAGGCTCGCAAGCTAAGGCCCTCCTCACAAAGCCCAGAAGCGTTGCTAACATTGATGTTTCGGAAAAAGACAATCCGGCGAGGGATCCGAACAAGTTCCCCAACCGCTATTGTGAACTTGTCTATCCCTTTATCAAACCAAGGAACTATCATGCGGAGCCCCTTCTGGCCCCTCCGGCTAATGTCATACCGCTCATTTTGCCCCGCATCGAACGGCGGCAATGGGAATTCCTATTGAGGAAGCCACGGGAGGCGAACTTGTCGTGGGTGTCTGAATTTTACACCAATTACCATTCCCCTTCCCTCACATCGGTATTGGTGCGCCGAAGGCAAGTTCCCGTCACGGAGGAGGCCATTCAAAATGTGCTTAAGACCGTACCGTTAGCGGACGGGGTTGATGCCTATCAGGAGATTTTGTCGGCCCGGTGCGAATATGCGTTTGATTGGGATGCTATCCTTAAGGTCATTGCCACGCCCAAATTATTCTGGATTCGAGGTAGGATGAGGCCCCGGCCCAAGGGCATTGACACACGTTTTCTCACCAGAGAGGCTCAAGCATGGGCCCAAATTCTAGCCCACTATGTGCTCCTAAGCACCCACGACTCATCTATCACTGTCGAGTTAGCCTTGTTGGTTTGGTGTGTCCTCGCAGAGATGCCGGTACATATCCCCCGTCTCATCTGCCAATCTATGGGCCGTATTCACGCTAAGGGGAATCTACCTTTTCGCGCTCTAGTATCCGACTTAGTCGCCGCAGCCGGTGTTCTCTGAGAGACCAAAGATAGAAGGGCCATGATCCCGATGGACGGAGTTGTTGTTCCAAACGGGACGTAACTTTACCCTCCGGCGGACACCGAAGAGCCATACTTATCCGTCCCCATGTGCATCCCCTCTTCCTCATCCGCAACACCAAAGTCATCCATGCAACGCATAGAGGAACTCCACAAGAAGCTTGACCGTTATGAACGGCGTAACCAACGCTGATACACTTTCGTCAAGAAGCTTCTAAGTTGCCTAGCACCGCCTATGGAAGAACCTGAAATTTCCACGTCCACCGGTACCAATAATGATGAAAGCGATAATGATGAAGAAGTGGATGGACACGCGGAAGCCGATCAACCACTCCGTCTCACTCAAGGCACGAAGGACCGTGCCAACTTCTAAGTGTGGGGAGGTCGGTCGGCCGACCGGTCTCCGTAGGTAACACCCGAATAAATTCCTTGAACTTCTTTTCTTAACTAGAGTAGATTGCATACTAGGTCTTTCATTTTTGGCATTTTTTGCTTATTAGTATCTCTTAATAAATCCACTTGGTTAGAGCAATGACTTCTATTCTAGAAAACTAGAATTTTACGGCAAACCTACCAATTTTGAAATTTGAAAATCTTTTGATGCTTAACTTGTTTGAAGAATGAATTTTGGAACACGGGATTTGAGCCAAGACCACAAGCAAGTGAGTTTTGAGCCTAATAGTGTGGTTACATCTTATAACCACTTATTTTTCCTTCTTGTGTGAAATTGTTCTCTTCCTATGATTGTGATCTTTGATTTGTTTAATTCTATATGTCCGTTATTCCTTGTATTCATGCATGTATATGATTGAGGCCATCATTTCATTAGCTCACTTACCCAAATAGCCTTACCTTTTATCTCCCATTGTTAGCTACTTTGAGCCTATGATTAACCCATTTGTTCTTAATTTAGCACATTACAAGCCTTAAAGCGGAAAACAATAAATGTCCTTATTTGGATCTTTGAATTGGCTTAAGCTAGTGTGTGTGTATCATTCAAGTGTGGAAAAACTTGGGACATTGGGTGAATAAAAAGGTAGCCTTGTATTTTTATTGAAATGATTGGGAATTGGGTACATGCTCATGTATTGATAAAATGTATAGACATTATCCATTGATGTTAAAGAAAAAAAGGGGAAAAGAAAAGAGAGAAAAAGAAAAATAGTATGGAAAAGAAAAAAAAAGATATATATATATATATATATATATATAAAGAAACAAAGAAAAAGAAAGAAATAAAAAGGGGATAAAATGCCCCAAAGCAAAGCTCAATAAGGATCAATGCATAAGTGTTGTGAAATGAAAAAAAATGCATGAGTATGTTAAAAAGTGAAGAATGGGTAGTTAGGTTAGATTTTGGATTGTATAGGATGTCATAGGTTAGGTGGGAAGTTTAAGCTTATCAAAGATTCAAATTTCAAGCTCACTTGACCAAATATGCACCCTTACCTTGACCCTAGCCCCATTACAACCTAAAGAAAAGACCCCATGATACTTGCATGCATGCATGGAATATATGTTGATTGTTAGAAGAAAAACAAATTTTGGAAAAAGCATGAAGTAGGGAAGGATTGAGTGATCAACCCTATACACCGAGCGAATGGAGCGTAAATACTTCCGGTGAGGGCTTCGAAGCTCAATTCCTTGTTCCTAGCTCTCGCGAGCGTTCTTCATACAAGTTATGCATATTTCATTCTGATGACTAGAATTGGTAGAGTTCATACATTGCCATCATTCTGCTAATGTGCACATACATATGTGTCTTCTAGAAAGATTGAATTACTCTTGGCCAGGTAGATAGTAGCATGTACCCTAGTTGCATTCATGTAGGGAGATCGCATCACATGAGTCCTACACCCTTGTAGTCCTTTGATCTTTTGGTTTCCCATAGCATGAGGACATGCTATACTTTAAGTGTGGGGAGGTTGATAAATCCCGTTTTTAGGGTTTATCATGCATAGAATCTAAGGGTTTTATCAATGATCTTCCACACTTATTCATATAAAACTTCATGATTTCGTGTCTCTTTCTCATTTTACCTCATAGATGAGAATATGCTTCTTTTGCATCAAAATTGAGATATTGTAATCCTCCTCTATTACCATTAGATGCCTTGATCCATTTGTTAAGTGATTTCAGAAGTTATAGGGCAAAAATGGCCAAGGGGAATGGAAGAAGCATGCATGAATGGAAGGAGCATGAAACAAATCAAAGAATTGAAGTTTGGACATGCGCACGCACGCGCACCATGCGCGTACGCGTTGATGCGCTCATCCAGAGCCAGCGCAGTGGAGCCGAGCGAGGAGCCGGCGCGCTTATATGGCTGGGCCATATCCCTTATGATGCTCGCGCGTACCGTGCGCCTGCGCGCAGATCGCAAAAGAGCACAAGGACGCGTACGCGTGCAGTGTGCGTACGCGTCGATATGCGCACATGATTTTTTAAATGAAACGCGTGCCTAGCGATTTCAAGGGGTTTCCAGGCCCTATTTTGGAGCAGATTTTGGAGAGAAAAGCTTAAGGAGACCAAGGTTTAGGAGTGTTAGGGAAGATAGTCATAATTCTAGATATTTTTAGGAAGTTGGTTACATTTTGTTTTTAGAGAGAGAAACTCCAACTTCTCTCTAGGTTTTCATCCTCCATTGCAAGTTTCCTTTGAATTCTTGGTGAGATCTATTGCTAATTGACTTTTGATTTTGCTACAAGTGTAGATCTATTTTTCTTCTACTCTTAATTGATGTTCTTTTGGTTTAATTTCTTAGATCTAGATTTGGTTCACTTTGTTACTTTGAATGTGGATTAATGAATTGAGGTTTCATTCAATTGTGTGATTGTTGATGATTGTTTGGAATAGATAGCTTTAATTCGATTCTCTTCTCTCAATTGCCTCATGTTTTCTATAATTGCCTACCAATTGTTTGTGATAATGACAACCTTAGCTATGGAGTAGACTTCTCTCACTTGGATTAGGGGGTGAGTTATTGGAGACACTTGAATAGTGGATATCAATTGTAGATTATGAATTGAGAATTGCTAATTGGCTTGGAGCGCACTAAAGCTAGACTTCCCTAGGGTGAGACTAGGACTTGTGACTCAAGTTAGTTACTCTCACTTGACTTTCCTCCATTTTTAGGGGGTTAACTAAGTGAAGCAATAATAAACTCTTATCATAATTGAAGGAAACTATAATGATGGAACTTCCAATGCTTACCCTTGGCCAAGGCTTTTATTTTCATTAATTGTTGATTGCTTGCTAGTTTGAATTCTTGCACCAACTCTCAAAACCATAAAAGCTTTCCTAATCAATGATGCACATTCTAAAGCAATTCCTAGGGAGAACGACCCGGGATCAATACTCCCGGTCACAGATTTTAGAATTGTTTGATGCGGTATTCGTATGTTCGTTAGACTATACTCACGATCGGATTTATCACTAGTTTCTAATCGGCATAAGAATATTTACGTTCATCAAAATGGCGCCATTGCCGTTGTTCCCCGAGAGACCAAGGATAGAAGGGCCATGATCCTGATGGACGGAGATGTTGTTCCAAACGAGAGGTACCTTTACCCTCCAGCGGACACCGAAGAGCCATACTTATCCGTCCCCATGCGCATCCACTCTTCCTTATCCGCACAACCAAAGTCATCCATGCAACGCATAGAGTAACTCCACAAGAAGCTTGACCGTTATGAGCGGCGTAACCAACGCCGATACACTTTTGTCAAGAAGCTTCTAAGTTGCCTAGCACCGCCTATGGAAGAACCGAAAATTTCCACATCCACCGGTACCAATAATGATGAAAGCAATAATGATGAAGAAGTGGATGGACACGCGGAAGCCGATCAACCACTCCGTCTCACTCAAGGCACGGAGGACCGTGCCAACTTCAAAGTGTGGGGAGGTCGGTCGGCCGACCGGTCTCCGTAGTTAACACCCGAATAAATTCCTTGAACTTCTTTTCTTAACTAGAGTAGATTGCATACTAGGTCTTTCATTTTTGGTATCTTTTGCATATTAGTATCTCTTAATAAATCCACTTGGTTAGAGTAATGACTTCTATTCTAGAAAACTAGAATTTTACGGCAAACCTATCAATTTTGAAATTTGAAAATCTTTTGATGCTTAACTTGTTTGAAGAATGTATTTTGGAACACGGGATTTGAGCCAAGACCACAAGCAAGTGAGTTTTGAGCCTAATGGTGTGGTTACATCTTATAACCACTTATTTTTCCTTCTTGTGTGAAATTGTTCTCTTCCTATGATTGTAATCTTTGATTTGTTTAATTCTATATGTCCGTTATTCCTTGTATTCATGCATGTATATGATTGAGGCCATCATTTCATTAGCTCACTTACCCAAATAGCCTTACCTTTTATCTCCCATTGTTAGCTACTTTGAGCCTATGATTAACCCACTTGTTCCTAATTTAGCACATTACAAGCCTTAAAGCGGAAAACAATAAATGTCCTTATTTGGATCTTTGAATTGGCTTAAGCTAGTGTGTGTGTGTGTATCATTCAAGTGTGGGAAAACTTGGGACATTGAGTGAATAAAAAGGTAGCATTGTATTGATAAAATGTATAGACATTATGCATTGATGTTAAAGAAAAAAAGGGGAAAAGAAAAGAGAGAAAAAGAAAAATAGTATGGAAAAGAAAATATATATATATATATATATAGAACAAGAAAGAAACAAAGAAAAAGAAAGAAATAAAAAGGGGACAAAATGCCCCAAAGCAAAGCTCAATAAGGATCAATGCATAAGTGTTGTGAAATGAAAAAAAATGCATGAGTATGTTAAAAAGTGAAGAATGGGTAGTTAGGTTAGATTTTGGATTGTATAGGATGTCATAGGTTAGGTGGGAAGTTTAAACTTATCAAAGATTCAAATTTCAACCTCACTTGACCAAATATGCACCCTTACCTTGACCCTAGCCCCATTACAACCTAAAGAAAAGACCCCATGATACTTGCATGCATGCTTGGAATATATGTTGATTGTTAGAAGAAAAACAAATTTTGGAAAAAGCATGAAGTAGGGAAGGATTGAGTGATCAACCCTATACACCGAGCAAATAGAGCGCAAATACTTCCGGTGAGGGCTTCGAAGCTCAATTCCTTGTTCCCGGCTCTCGCGAGCGTTCTTCATACAAGTTATGCATATTTCATTCTGATGACTAGAATTGGTAGAGTTCATACATTGCCATCATTCTGCTCTATGTGCACATACATATGTGTCTTCTAGAAAGATTGAGTTACTCTTGGCCAAGTAGATAGTAGCATGTACCCTAGTTGCATTCATGTAGGGAGATCGCATCACATGAGTCCTACACCCTTGTAGTCCTTTGATCTTTTGGTTTCCCATAACATGAGGACATGCTATACTTTAAGTGTGGGGAGGTTGATAAACCCCGTTTTTAGGGTTTATCATGCATAGAATCTAAGGGTTTTATCAATGATCTTCCACACTTATTCATATAAAACTGCATGATTTCGTGTCTCTTTCCCATTTTACCTCATAGATGAGAATATGCTTCTTTTGCATCAAAATTGAGATATTGTAATCCTTCTCTATTACCATTAGATGCCTTGAACCGTTTGTTAAGTGATTTTAGAAGTTATAGGGCAAAAATGGCCAAGGGGAATTGAGGAAGCATGCATGAATGGAAGGAGCATGAAACAAATCAAAGAATTGAAGTTTGGACATGCGCGCGCATGGGCACCGTGCGCGTACGCGTGGATGCGCTCATCCAGAGCCAGCGCAGTGGAGCCGAGCGAGGAGCCGGCACACTTATATGGCTGGGTCATATCCCTTATGACGCTCGCGCATACCGTGCGCCTGCGCGCAGATCGCAAAAGAGCCCAAGGACGCGTACGCGTGCAGTGTGCGTACGCGTCGATATGCGCACATGATTTTTTAAATGAAACGCGTGCCTAGCGATTTCAAGGGGTTCCCAGGCCCTGTTTTGGAGTAGATATTGGAGAGAAAAGCTTAAGAAGACCAAGGTTTAGGGGTGTTAGGGAAGAGAGTCATAATTCTAGATATTTTTAGGAAGTTGGTTACATTTTGTTTTTAGAGGGAGAAACTCCAACTTCTCTCTAGGTTTTCGTCCAACATTGCAAGTTTCCATTGAATTTTTGGTGCTAATTGACTTTTTGTTTTGCTTCAAGTGTAGATCTACTCTTCTTCTACTCTTAATTGATGATCTTTTGGTTCAATTTCTTAGATCTAGATTTGGTTCACTTTGTTACTTTGAATGTGGATTAATGAATTGAGGTTTCATTCAATTGTGTGATTGTTGATGATTATTTGGAATAGATAGCTTTAATTCGATTCTCTTCTCTCAATTGCCTCATGTTTTCTATAATTGCCTACTAATTGTTTGTGATAATGACAACCTTAGCTATGGAGTAGATTTCTCTCACTTGGCTTAGGGGTTGAGTTATTGGAGACACTTAAATAGTGGATATCAATTGTAGATTATGAATTGAGAATTGCTAATTGGCTTGGAGTGCACTAAAGCTAGACTTCCCCAGGGTGAGACTAGGACTTGTGACTCAAGTTAGTTACTCTCACTTGACTTTCCTCCATTGTTAGGGGGTTAACTAAGTGAAGCAATAATCAACTTTTATCATAATTAAAGGAAACTATAATGATGGAACTACCAATGCTTACCCTTGGCCATGGCTTTTATTTCCATTAATTGTTGATTGCTTGCTAGTTTGAATTCTTGCACCAACTCTCAAAACCATAAAAGCTTTCCTAATCAATGATGCACATTCTAAAGCAATTCCTAGGGAGAACGACCCGAGATCAATACTCTCGGTCATAGATTTTAGAATTGTTTGATGCAGTATTCGTATGTTCGTTAGACTATACTCATGATCGGATTTATCACTAGTTTCTAATCGGCATAAGAATATTTACGTTCATCAAAATGGCGCCGTTGCCGGTGTTCCCCGAGAGACCAAGGATAGAAGGGCCATGATCCCGATGGATGGAGATGTTGTTCCAAACGGGAGGTACCTTTACCCTCCGGCGGACACCGAAGAGCCACACTTATCCGTCCCCATGCGCAACCCCTCTTCCTCATCCGCACCACCAAAGTCATCCATGCAACGCATAGAGGAACTCCACAAGAAGCTTGACCGTTATGAGCGGCGTAACCAACGCCGATACACTTTTGTCAAGAAGCTTCTAAGTTGCCTAGGACCGCCTATGGAAGAACCGGAAATTTTCACATCCACCGGTACCAATAATGATGAAAGCGATAATGAAGAAGAAGTGGATGGACACGCGGAAGCCAATCAACCACTCTGTCTCACTCAAGGCACGGAGGACCGTGCCAACTTCTAAGTGTGGGGAGGTCGGTCGGCCGACCGGTCTCCATAGGTAACACCCGAATAAATTCCTTGAACTTCTTTTCTTAACTAGAGTAGATTGCATACTAGGTCTTTCATTTTTGGCATCTTTTGCATATTAGTATCTCTTAATAAATCCACTTGGTTAGAGCAATGACTTCTATTCTAGAAAACTAGAATTTAACGGCAAACTTACCAATTTTGAAATTTGAAAATATTTTGATGCTTAACTTGGTTGAAGAATGTATTTTGGAACATTGGATTTGAGCCAAGACCACAAGCAAGTGAGTTTTGAGCCTAATGGTGTGGTTACATCTTATAACCACTTATTTTTCCTTCTTGTGTGAAATTGTTCTCTTCCTATGATTGTGATCTTTGATTTGTTTAATTCTATATGTCCGTTATTCCTTGTATTCATGCATGTATATGATTGAGGCCATCATTTTATTAGCTCACTTACCCAAATAGCCTTACCTTTTATCTCCCATTGTTAGCTACTTTGAGCCTATGATTAACCCACTTGTTCTTAATATAGCACATTACAAGCCTTAAAGCGAAAAATAATAAGTGTCCTTATTTGGATCGTTGAATTGGCTTAAGCTAGTGTGTGTGTGTATCATTCAAGTGTGGGAAAACTTGGGACATTGGGTGAATAAAAAGGTAGCCTTGTATTTTTATTGAAATGATTTGGAATTGGGTACATGCTCATGTATTGATAAAATGTATAGACATTATGCATTGATGTTAAAGAAAAAAAGGGGAAAAGAAAAGAGAGAAAAAGAAAAATAGTATGGAAAAGAAAAAAAATGTATAGACATTTTGCTTGTTTGATTGTTAGTTAGGATTAGTCTTTGTTTAGATGCCGATTGATGTCATGAGTTTCTTATCTCCTTCATTGTATGATGCATTCCCTACCAAATCCGAGCTTAGCACCCTTTGATTCGGAAATTAAAAGAACCTTGCTTCATATGAGGCAATCTCGGAGGCGGTTGGTCTTTGAGGAAGGTGAAAAGGTTCTTACCAATTCACCAACCATATCATCGTCATCCAACGAAGACACTAATTACTCTTCCGTTCATACTACTAATAGTTTTTCTTTTGATCTAGGTTTTGACAACATGGCCGCTACAAGAAGAGTTACTCTCAAGGAAGCGGGTGCACCGGATTTTGTTCTCCAACCTCTACATGTGCTTCATCCCAACTTGAATGCAAACTTTAAACTCAAGACCGCTCTCATCAATCTCTTACCAAAATTCCATGGACTTCCCGCACAAGATCCAATTAGATACCTCAAGGATTTTCATGGTGCATGCTCGACTACTAGGCGGGAAGGATCCGATGAAGTGGATATATGGTTGTTTGCCTTTCCCTTCTCTCTTGAGGGAAGAGCCAAGGAGTGGTTCTATACCTTGCCTAGTGATGTTGTGTCTGATTGGGATTTGCTTAGGAGAGAATTCTTTGATAAGTTCATGCCCGTGGAAATGACGGACAAGTTATGGAAGGAGATCTCATGTATTGTACAAGGCGAGATGGAAACTTTGTATGAATATTGGAAACGGTTTCGCAAACTTCTTGATTCATGTTCCAACCATAAGATTGACAGTCAAGTCTTGCTTAGCTATGTGTGCCAAGGCATGAGGGAGCAAGATAATAATTTATTGGATGCTTCAAGCAACGATTCTTTGTCAAAGTATCAGACGGCGGAGGAGGCATGGCAACTCATTACCGACTTGGCCGAGTCCACTCAAAATGCTAGACGAAGAGTCAACCGTCCAAAGGCCGTAAATGAAGTTTCCTCTAGTGGTGAGACATCTACCATTACCAAGACTTTGTGTGAAATGACAAGCCTTCTTAAGCAAGTCCAAGTGAATCAACAACCACCTCCATCTCAACAACAACCTCCTCCTCAAAACCAACAATGTCAACAATTCATCCCTCAAAGAGTGTGTGGCATTTGCTCATGCTACTCCCACTACACGGACGAATGTCCAAGTCTCCAAGAAGATAACACTCTAGCGGCTACCCACAACTTTTATGATCGCCCTACTATGAACGTTCCAATCAAGGATACCATAACCAGGGGAGCAATTCTAACCAAGGGTACCCCCAACAAGGAGGCAACTATAGCCAATGGAGTAACAATTCCAATCAAGGATGGAGGGATAGCTCCAACCAAAGTTGGCAGGACAATTATCAACAAGGAGAAAGGGACAACAGAGGCAAACAAAGATGGAATAACAACACTTCACAAAACCGTTATTCACAAAACCCTCTAAACCAACAACCAAATCAAGGAAGGAACTATCAAACCTACATACCACCTCATAGACAACCACTTCCACCCAATCAACCCCAAGCACCACAAATTACCTATCCTTCCACATCTCCAAATCAAGATGACACACTCCGATCCATACTCCAAGGACAAAAGGAACTCTAAAACACCCTCAACTCAAGTCTTAGTGGCCTCACTTCTACTCTCCAAGCTCTCATTGCTCGCATGGAGCCACCTTCTATTCCCACTCCTCAAGCATCAACCTCTAGTGCCATACCCTCTCAACCTTTGCCCAACCCCAAAGGTGGCATCAACGCCGTAACCTTGAGGTCTGGAACGCAATTGAAGGAAAGAGATTCAACGGCACCTAACCCGATGAAAGTTGCTCAAGAAGAAGATGGAGTTGAGATAGAAGCAATTGACGAGGAGGAGGAGTCACATGTAATAGTTGAAGATGAAGAACCACAACCAAGGAGTGAAGTCCCTAGAAAGGAGCAAATTTTAGAGGAAATGGCTCAACCAATTCCATTTCCTACATTGGCAAGAAAGGCTAAGAAACGTATGGAGGTTAACCCAACAATGGTAAAGATGTTCAAAAAAGTGGAGGTAACTATCCCCCTCTTTGATGCTATACACCAAGTGCCTAAATATGCGAAATTTCTTAAGGACTTATGTATGAACAAAGATAGAATTCATGAGTTAGAAACCATTCCATTGGGTAGTTCCATTTCGGCTTTGATGGGATCCATTCCGGAAAAGTGTGTTGATCCGGGTCCATGCCTAGTTTCTTGTGTCATTTATGGAGTCCAATTCATTGATTGTATGTGCGACCTTGGTGCATGCGTTAGTATTATGCCTCTTTCCATTTATCATCTATTGAAGCTCCCACCGTTGAAGCGGTCGGCGGCTAGGTTTGTCTTGGCAGACAAGAGCATAATAACCGTGTCGGGTATTGCGGAAGATGTGTCGGTCGACATAAAGGGTTTGATATTCCCAATTGATTTCCATATCATTGAGATGCCACCAAGCGAATCCGAGAGGTTATCATCTATCCTACTTGGGAGGCCATTTTTGAGGACCTCTAGATTCAAGTTGGATGCCCATTCGGGAACTTACTCATTCGAGATAGATGGGAAAGTTGTAAGTTTTAGTCTAGAAGAAGCAATGAGGCACCCACCGGAGAACCATTCCGTATTCCGATGTGATTTAATTGACAACATTGTAGCGGAAGTGCATTGTGCAAAGCTAGAAGAGAAAAATATGATTGAAGAAAATTGTGAAGATCTAAGTGAAGAAGTTCAAGCGGCAAGCCAAGAGCAAAAGCTAGAATTGAAGCCATTACCACCGCACTTAAAGTATTCATACCTTGATGAAGCCCACAAGTTTCCGGTGCTTATAGCAAGGGAACTCAATCCTCAACAAGAAGAGAAGTTGCTACGCATTTTGGAAAGATGCACTAAAACCAACCTTGTCTTAAATTTTGAGAAATATCATTTCATGGTCAAACAAGGCATTGTTTTAGGACATATTGTTTCGAAAGATGGTATCTCCAAAGATCCGGATAAAATTAATGTTAGATCTAGTTTGCCTTACCCCTCTTCTGAGAGGGAGGTCCGCTCTTTTTTGGACATGCAGGATTTTATCGGAGATTCATCAAGGATTTTAGCAAGGTAGGATTGCCTCTCTCAAGGTTGCTACTAAAGGATATTGAGTTTGACTTAAGCAAGGAATGCATGGAGGCTTTCGACAAACTCAAGGTAGCATTGACCCAAGCTCCCATTGTACGAGGGCCGGATTGGAGTAGGTCATTTGAAATAATGTGTGATGGAGCCCAATCCAACTACACTACTACCGAAAAAAAACTTTTGGCCATTGTTTTTGCCTTGGACATGTTCCGAGCATATCTTCTCGGTTCAAGGGTGGTAGTGTACTCGGATCATGCGGCATTAAAGTATTTATTGGCTAAGAAGGAATCTAAACCGAGATTGATTAGATGGGTTTTATTGTTGCAAGAGTTTGACTTGGAAATCAAGGATAGGAGTGGTACGCAAAACCTAGTGGCGGACCACCTAAGTCGCCTTGAACACACAAAAGGCGATACTACTCCTATCAACGATTCTTTTCCCTTTGAGGGCTTGTATGCAATCTTAGAAACCATTCCTTGGTATGCATCCATTGCCAATTACTTAGTATCTCGCTCCTTCCCCCCCTAATCTCTCCAAACACCAAAGGTATAAGCTAAAAAGTGAATCCAAATACTATGTGTGAGATGACCCATACCTTTGGAGATGTGGGGCAGATCAAGTAATTCGGAGGTGCATTCCACAAACCGAATTCCACTCAATGTTGGAAGCTTACCACTACTCCGAAGGAGGAGGCCATTTGGACCTTAAAGAACGACAAGGAAAATCCTAGATTGTGGCTTTTGGTGGCCAACTCTTTTCAAGGACTCTTCTCATTTTTGTAAATCTTGTTCTCAACGCATTAGATTTGGTAATATCTCTAAGAAGGATGAAATTCCCCAACGAACCATGCTGTTTTGTGAGATATTCGACGTGTGCGAAATTGATTTCATGGGGCCATTTCCAAATTCTAATGGTTTTCTCTACTTTCTACTCGCCGTTGATTATGTGTCCAAATGGGTGGAAGCGATACCCACCCGGACTGATGATGCTAACGTAGTCCTTTTTTTTGTGAGAAATAATATCATTTGTAGATTTGGGTCGCCACGAGCAATCGTGAGCGACCAAGGTTCACACTTTTGCAACAGAAGAATGGAAGGACTCATGAAGAAGTATAGCATCATGCATAAAGTAGCCACGGCCTACCACCCACAAACAAACGGCCAAGCCAAGGTTTACAATTGGGAGATTAAACGCATCTTGGAAAGGATTGTGAAACCCAATAGGAAAGATTGGAGTGCCAAGCTCACCGACGCATTATGGGCCTACCGAACGGCATACAAAACGCCAATTGGCATGAGTCTCTTTCGGTTGGTGTATGACAAAGCTTGCCATTTGCCGGTAGAAATAGAGCACAAGGCGTATTGGGCCATCAAAGAGTGTAATCCATGTTTGGGTGGAGCCGGAATTGAGAGGAAGATACAATTAGCAGAGTTGGAATGTTTGAGGCTTGAAGCTTATGAGAACTCTAGACTTTACAAGGAAAAGATGAAAGCCATGCATGATAGGAACATAAGAGGAAAAGAATTAAAAGCCGGTGATCTAGTCCTTCTTTACAATTCTAGATTGGGATTGTTGCCCGGTAAACTAAGGTCAAAATGGGAAGGCCCATATCAAGTAGTGAAGGCAGAACCCTATGGTGTTTACCATTTGTGCCATCCCTCAAGGTCGGATATCTTCAAGGTCAATGGGCACCGTCTCAAGTTGTATCATGGTGAGCAAATGAAGAGCAACAAAGAGGTTGAGGTATTCCTTTTGGAATACGCACCTCTTGGCAAAGAGCAATGAACAAGTGAAAGTCCAACTTAAGGACATTAAACAAAAGTGCTAGGTGGGAGACACCCCACCATGGCGAGATCTATCCTTTCCCTCCTTTGTGTACCATTTTTTTTCTTTCTTTTTTTTGAATTCTTCATTGTTATGTAATTGTTTAGCTACACTGTTGCTTGATTAGCATTGCTTGTGCTACCTCGAATAACATGTTCATAAAGACTTGCATTGATTTTTTCATGAATGACTTGATTGTGTGGTAGAAGCACACTTCTCTTTAGATTTTGCATTGATTTTAGGTGTTTCTGACTTCTTTGGCTTGTTTGGCCAGTGAATACATGATAATTAGGTATTTTTTCTATTCATTCAAAAAAAAGGAGGGGGCACGCATGCGCGCACTGTGCGCGTATGCGTCCCTAGGGTTTCGCAACCCCTGGGCCCTGGGCATAACCAACATCACGCGTGCGCGCACGAGACGCGTACGCGTCCATGTCAATTCACGCAAAAACACGCGTGCGCGCACTAGCCGCGTACGCGTCACTACTACGTTTTGCGACCCTGGGCCATCGTCTAGAGAGTTGTGCCCTGGTTGGGCTAATTTCATGCTACTGGCCCAACTCAACTCAAACGTAGGCGCACCTGGCGCGCTCGCGTATCTCACCTTAATGGTACTTGACGCGTCAGCGCACCGTGCGCGTGTGCGTCGCTCAACAAATTTTACTTTATGGTACTTTTTCCCGAAAGTTGGGCCAGAGTTGTGCCCAACCTGTGCTGAGGGCACAACACATATGCACGCGCATGCGCACCTGGCGCTCGCGCGCACACTCACATTTAGCTACTTCATGCACACGCGCACCGTGCGCGTCCGCGTCGTTACTGATTTTGCCGATGCGCGCGCACGCGTGCATGGCACGCCCGCGTCGGTTTCGCGAACCAATTGAATGAGAGTGTGCCTTTCTTCCTCCGTTTTCTTTCCTTCTTCTTACCATCACCCCTCTTCTTCACCTTTACCGTCCTCTACCATCCCTACCTCTTCTTCTCCGTCACCTCCGGTGACAACCACCACCTCCGGCGGACCCACACCTCTTTTCCCTCTCCTCTCCTTCACTAACCCTTCTCTCACCTCTATACCCTATCTCCTTCTCCCCCTTCTAAGTTACCCCTCCTTTTTAAATCTTTATTTTTAGTTCCCCTTTCCTTTTTTTTCCATTCCACCAATTACATGCTCTTATTTTTTTTAAGTACTTGCATTCATGTTCGCCTTGTTAATTGCATTTTATTTCTTTATTTCTTTTTCTTTTCTCATGGGTGTTCTAAGTGGAGCTTACTCTTGCATTGATGAGTTTGTTTGATTTACTTGCGTTCTTTTGTATTTCGTGGTGTGATATGATGATTGACGATGCTTTATGGGGTGCTACATTGCCACTCTTCTCTAAGTTTTTGTCATAAAGGGATGCACACCAAGTGTTTGATGAAAGATCCATATGACTTATTGGAATCATTTTGACTAAGTGTTCTCTATTTTTGTGTTCCTTCTCATTCACTTGTTTGTTCATGTATACATTGAGCTTACCACATTTCTTGCTTCATTTCTACACGCTTATCCCATATTTTTTCTTACCTCCTGTTGTTATTGTTATGAGTGTGCTCTTCTCATGCCTCGTGTTCGCATGCCTATACCACTCATGTATCTCATGCTAGTGACTAGCTATGATCTTCATTATTGTCTTAGTTACATGTTGCAGCGGTCATGTATCTAAGCCACTTATTCTTTTGTGCTTTATCACTTGCATGATTGTTTTTTCTTGGCACCTCGTTAGGCTTAATTTCACCACCTTTCCTTCTTTTCTAGGATGGTACTCAAAAGAGACAATGAAAAGGTGCCCAAGAAGGCACCATCACGGTCTACTGGCAGAGCACACTAAGGCCCTCCTCACAAAGCCAAGGAGCATTGCTAACATTGATGTTTCGGAAAAAGACAATCCGGCGAGGGATCCAAACAAGTTCCCCAACCGCTATTGTGAACTTGTCTATCCCTTGATCAAACCAGGGAACTATCATGCGGAGCCCCTTCTGGCCCCTCCGGCTCATGTCATACCGCTCATTTTGCGCCGCATCGAACGACGGCAATGGAAATTCCTATTGAGGAAGCCATGGGAGGCGAACTTGTCGTGGGTGGCTGAATTTTACACCAATTACCATTCCGCTTCCCTCACATCGGTATTGGTGCGCCGAAGGCAAGTTCCCGTCACGGAGGAGGCCATTCAAAATGTGCTTAAGACCGGACCGTTAGCGGACGGGGTTGATACCTATCAGGAGATTTTGTCGGCCCGGTGCAAATATGCGTTTGATTGGGATGCTATCATTAAGGTCATTGCCACACCCGAATCATTCTGGATTCGAGGTAGGATGAGGCCTCGGCCCAAGGGCATTGACGCACGTTTTCTCACTAGAGAGGCTCAAGCATGGGCCCAAATTCTAGCCCACTATGTGCTCCCAAGCACCCATGGCTCATCTATCACTACCGAGTTAGCCTTGTTTGTTTGGTGTGTCCTCACAGATTGGCCGGTGCATATCCCCCGTCTCATCTGCCAATCTATGGGCCGTATTCACACTAAGGAGAATCTACCTTTTCTCGCTCTAGTGTCCGACTTAGTCACCGCAGCCGGTGTTCCCCGAGAGACCAAGGATAGAAGGGCCATGATCCCGATGGACGGAGATGTTGTTCCAAACGAGAGGTACCTTTAACCTCCGGCGGACACCGAAGAGCCATACTTATCCGTCCCCATGCACATCCCTGATGACAAGTCATCTTAGCCTAGTTTCACTAGTCTTTTTCCTTTGTTTTCATTTAGTTTTATGCACTTTCTTAAGCCATAAGTAAGCCAATTAGGTTGAATTTCATGTTTCCTTTGATTCAATCAACTAAGGATAAATTGATGCATTTTCATGAGTTTTTGTGCCATAATTGCTCATGTGACAAGAAGAAGAACAACTCTCATGATTATGGCATAGCTTTGATACAATTGTTTATTGATGATTGGTGGAATAAAGCTTGGAAGAAGGTTGCGAGAATGGTCTTGAAAAGAGGGATCAACGTTTGAGCTGACATTTGCCTCAAACGTTAACTCAAACGTGAGAAGCAGCTGAAGAACACCCCTGGATGTCGCCAACGTTTGCGCCAACGTTTGCCTCAAACGTGAGGTCAAACGTTGGCGCCAAAAAGAAAAGAAATAGCACTCCTGGGCGCAGCAACGTTTGAGCCAACGTTTGCCTCAAACGTGAGGTCAAACGTTGGCTACATTTTGGCAAGAAAGAGCATGGAAGAGCACCCTTGATTGATGGGTTGGATGAGCTACGTTTGCGCCAACGTTTGCCTCAAACGTTGGGCCAAACGTTGGCCAAAAAGGGAGCCTGGGAAGACCCATGTTTGAGCTCACGTTTGACCTCAAACGTTGGCTCAAACGTGGATGACAGCAAATGGGCTATCTGCATAATGCCTCACACGAGGGACGTTTGAGTCAACGTTTGCCTCAAACGTTGACTCAAACGTGAATGGTTCATGGCCCCATTCACAAATGGATTTATTCCCAACACTAAGAACAATCAACGGAGGCTATTATCAACCCAATTCCATCAGGACTAAAGGCCCAATTCAAGGCTTAATGATCATTTGAAGAAAGTGTATAAATAGCTTAGGATTTGAAGTTTTAGGAGAGCTTTTCTTTTTAATGTTTTCTTTAAGAATTTTCATAGTATTCACAGTAGAGAGCTTTTGGGTTTTGAGCTGTTTGGAGATTCTGAGTCTTGGGGAAGGAGAATTGAATTCTCTTCCTCTTAGTTTTCTTGTTTTTCAATTTCATCTACACTTGTCTTGAGTCTTGGGTGTTGAAGAATTGAGGAAATTCTGTCTCAATCTCACCTTGAGATCTCTCTGTTTTTCTTACTGCAGCTTCTGGAAAATTGAACTTGGATTTACATTTCTACATTGCTCTCTTGTGTGTTTCTCTTGTTTTGTTTGTATGTCAGGTACAGGGAGAGCTACTCCTATCTTATCCGAAGTTGACCAGAGGACTCTCAGGAGATTAAGAAGAGCTGAAAGAGGGAAAGGTATTGTTGGAGAGGAAGAATCTGAGGAAGAATATCACGAGATGGAAGGAGATCCATCTAATCCCAATCCACCACAGAGGAGAGTGTTAGCCTCCTACACTTTTGCAAATCCCAGACACTGTGGAAGCAGCATCTTAACCCCCAACGTCAATGCAAATAATTTTGAGCTAAAACCACAACTCATTACACTTGTCCAGAACAATTGTTCCTATGGAGGCAGCCCATTGGAAGATCCCAACCAGCATTTATCTACCTTTTTAAGGATTTGTGACACTGTCAAATCCAATGGCGTGAATCCTGAAAGTTACAAGCTTCTGTTGTTCCCATTCTCATTAAGGGACAAGGCTGTATAATGGCTTGAAACTTTTCCCCAAGGAAGTATCACTAGTTGGGATGATTTGGTGACTAAATTTCTAGCCAAATTCTACCCACCCCAAAGGATCATCAGGCTGAAAACTGAGGTGCATACTTTCACACAAATAGACGCCGAATCCTTGTATGAAGCATGGGAGAGGTACAAAGCCTTAATCAGAAAGTGTCCTCCGGAGATGTTCAATGAATGGGATGTGCTGCAGAATTTCTATGAAGGCCTAACATTGATATCTCAAGAGGCATTAGATCACTCTACTGGAGGTTCATTACAACTGATGAAAACTGCTGAGGAAGCCCAGAATCTTGTGGACATGGTGGCCAACAATCAATATTTCTTTGCTCATCAAAGAACCCGCCAACCATCACAAAGAAAGGGGGTACTAGAACTGGAAGGAGTAGACTCCATTTTGGCTCCAAACAAGATGATGCAACAACAAATTCAACAACAGTTTGAACAAATGGCCAAAAGGATTGACATCCTTCAAGTAGCAGCTGTGAACACAAGCCACCCATCAACTGTATGGGTGCAGAATGAAGAAAGCCAAGAAGAGCAACAACAGGAGCAAGTGCAGTACATGCATAACCAAAACTCTGGACAGAATGAAGTTTATGGTGATACCTACAATCCTTCCTGGAAGAATCACCCCAACCTTAGATGGGGAGATAATCATAACCATAACCAACAGCCATGGCAAAGAAACACAACCCAAAATAACCCAAGGAACAACCAGCAAAACAACCAAAATTCATTCAGAAAACCGCAAAGCACTTACCCCAACTCTAACCATTATCCAACCCATAACCAACCCATCAACCAAAACACCTATCATCCACCACCCACATCTCACAACCAACCACAAGCATCACCAGAATCTCAAAGAATCACTAACCTGGAAACCTTGATAGACAAAATATGGAAACACCAAGAAATGACGGCCAAGAATCAAGAAGCTTCTATCAAGAACATTGAAAGACAAATAGGCCAGCTCTCTAAACACCTTGCAACAGAGAGACCATCAAGTTCACTACTAAGTGACACAATTCCAAATCCTAAGAAAGAGTGCAAGGCAATACAGTTAAGAAGTGGGAGAACATTGATGAGCAACAATGACACTACAAGGAAATAAGTGGAGAGCAGCAAAAAGCCAACAGATACGGAGGAAGCCAATGATCAAAATATGGTGCCAAACAAGAACACAGAGAACCCTAAAAGAAAAGAAGACCAGCCAATCAATATACATGAGAGAGAGGAAGAAGCACAGAAAAAGGAGAAGGCCTTCATTCCTCCGCTGCCATATCCACAGAGGTTCAACAAAGAACCCAAAGATCAACACTTCCGCAAATTCCTGGAGACTTTCAAGAAGCTGGAAATCAACATTCCCCTGGCTGAGGCATTGGAACAAATGCCCTTATATGCCAAGTTCTTGAAGGAACTTATTAACAAGAAAAGAAGCTGGCTGGAGAAGGAGACTGTACTTCTCACTGAAGAATGCAGTGCACTCATCAGAAAAGGACTCCTTCCCAAGTTGGAAGATCCAGGAAGTTTCTTCCTACCTTGCACCATTGGGAGTCTATTTATCAACAAGGGGATGTGCGATTTAGGAGCAAGCATAAATCTGATTCCATTCTCTTTAGTGAAAAAGCTTGGCATAGAGAAGGTGAAACCAATACAGATGTCATTGGAACTGGTGGACCAGTCAGTAGTACATCCCAAAGGAGCGATCGAAAACCTTTTAGTTAAGGTTGACAAGTTCATTTATCCTGCGGATTTTGTAATCTTGGAAACAGAAGAAGAAGGAAACAATTCGATTATCTTGGGAAGGCCATTTTTAGCTACCGCCAGAGCCATCATAGATGTAGAGCAAGGAGAACTAACTCTCAGGATGCATGAGGAAAGCATTACTCTGAAAGTATTTCTAGAACAACAAAAGTCTGAAGAAAGAAGCCAAGTAATCAATGACTGTTTCCCAAGGCAAGAAATCAACAATTCAGCAAAGCAGAAGAATGAACATATGCAAGGAAAAGAAGGTACTCAAAAAGAAACTTGGAAGATAAACAAGAAGAAAAGTGCCACAACTAAAGCTACTGTCAAGGAAGAAAGGTTAACAAGAAAAAGGAAGAAAAATAAGAAGAAGGCTAACAAAGGGTGGAGGAATAAAAGAACCCCAACTGAAGGATTCTCCGAAGGTGACAAGGTGCAATTAGTATATCAACAGCTAGGAGCAAAAGATCACTACACTGTTAACCAAGTACTCTCTCTTGAGCACGTTGAAACACACAAAGAAGGCTCACAGTGAGGGGGGGATAAGCTGTGACATTTTAACCATCAACCACCCTAAGAGGATCAACGTCAAGCTAGTGACATTAAAAGAGCGCTTGTTGGGAGGCAACCCAACCTGAGGTAGTCCTTTTCTTTCAATGCTAGTTCAATAAAAAGATTAAGTGGATTCACCTGCAGTGCAAGGAGCTAAGTTTGGTGTCACACACCAAAACAATTTAAAGGAGAATGAAGGATTTTAAGTTTGGTGTTCCACCAAAAATCTAATCTAAAAACACAGTCTCACCTTCTGCATAAAGGGTTGCTAGCTCCAAGCAATCAGATGAATCATTTAATCATTGTCTGCTTCTACTTTGTAGTTTTATTACTTTTAGCTAAGACACTAGGAATTCACATATGATCAACTCGATGCATCAAAGGTAGTGGCAAGGGACTAAGTTTGGTGTTCACACACCAAAGTAAGTTCAAAAGCCTACAAGAAGGTCCCGCACACTAACTAGTTATCTAAGGGCTTGAGAAACAAGCAACTTCTATTAACTCTGCTGGGATTCAAACACTTTCTTGGGAGGGCTTCGCACCATCAGTTGAGAGTAAGAAGCCACCAAAAGGTTGTATTGTCACTTAACTCCATCAGCATGCAATCTTTCTAAATTTGAAGTTTGAATATGCCCATCTTAGTAGTAACTGTTAGTTCAGTAGTTATGCATCTTGAATATTATTGTCAATAAGAATGCTAATCTAAATGTACTTGTGTGTTTACTTTCACTAAAAGAAATGTTTGAAACATGAAGTAAGATGGTTCATTTCTAGCTAGAAGTCAAATAATAGTAAGTGGTGGCATGTATGTGTGATTGTGTGGCAACTCACTATTAGTGAATAAAAGGAATAGACTGTTCTCTTTTTAAGAAAAAAGTAGTTCACTGTCTATGAATCTCAACAAAATAAAAGTCCTTGGGTGAAAAGAAAAACAAAAAGAGAAAAGAAAAAGCCAAAAGTGGCAACAGAACAAAAGAAAAAAAAAGAAACAAAGCTAGACACCAATAGCTTGAACCTTAGAATATATGCCTGTGGTGTCTTTGTACTAGGATCTGCTTGGATTATTAAGTTCTTTGGAGTGCATCAACACTTGGTAACTTCAGTTAACTAACTCGGGATTATCAACTGAAAGTCCACTATCAAGAGCAACCTGGCTACAAGACATTTAGTAACCCAAAGAGGTGCTAGGCATCAATGTTCTAAGAAGGCATGTGAGCCAAGTGTCTAAAGTGAATAATGTGTCAAGCATAAATAAAGAAAAGAGCTTGTTACACATGACACTGAACTAAAGTTTATAAAGAAAAAAAAATTCAGTAAACAAGGACAAAGGAATAATGAGAGGTCATAGCAGTGTATTGCTTGATGCTTAGAGGAAACTTTCTAGGCCTACTTGTCAATAAGAAGTGAGTAGTTACATATCTGCATAAAACCCCATGAGATACCAATAGTACTCTGCTAACATGAGCATTCTCTTTTGTTTTCATTCTTTCTTCTTAATAATTCTGTTCTTGCTTGGGGACAAGCAAGTTTTAAGTTTGGTGTTGTGATGACAAGTCATCTTAGCCTAGTTTCACTAGTCTTTTTCCTTTGTTTTCATTTAGTTTTATGCACTTTCTTAAGCCATAAGTAAGCCAATTGGGTTGAATTTCATGTTTCCTTTGATTCAATCAACCAGGGATAAATTGATGCATTTTCATGAGTTTTTGTGCCATAATTGCTCATGTGACAAGAAGAAGAACAACTCTCATGATTATGGCATAACTTTGATACAAATGTTTATTGATGATAGGTGGAATAAAGCTTGGAAGAAGGTTGCAAGAATGGGCTTGAAAAGAGGGATCAACATTTGAGCTGACGTTTGCCTCAAACGTTAACTCAAACGTGAGAAGCAGCTGAAGAACACCCCTGGATATCGCCAACGTTTGCGCCAACGTTTGCCTCAAACGTTGAGGCAAACGTTGGCTGAAGAAGAAACAGGGGAAGGAGCCAACGTTTGCGCCAACGTTTGCCTCAAACGTGAGGTCAAATGTTGGCGCCAAAAAGAAGGGAAATAGCACTCCTGGGCACAGCAACGTTTGAGCCAACGTTTGCCTCAAACGTGAGGTCAAACGTTGGCTACATTTTGGCAAGAAAGAGCATGGAAGAGCACCCTTGATTGATGGGTTAGATGAGCTACGTTTGCACCAACGTTTGCCTCAAACGTTGGGCCAAACGTTGGCCAAAAAGGGAGCCTAGGAAGACCCACGTTTGAGCTCACGTTTGACCTCAAACGTTGGCTCAAACGTGGATGAAAGCAAATGGGCTATCTGCATAATGCCTCACACAAGGGACGTTTGAGTCAACGTTTGCCTCAAACGTTGACTCAAACGTGAATGGTTCATGGCCCGGTTCACAAATGGATTTATTCCCAACACCAAGAACAATCAACGGAGGCTATTATCAACCCAATTCCATCAAGACTAAAGGCCCAATTCAAGGCTTAATGATCATTTGAAGAAAGTGTATAAATAGCTTAGGATTTGAAGTTTTAGGAGAGCTTTTCTTTTTAAAGTTTTCTTTAAGAATTTTCATAGTATTCACAGTAGAGAGCTTTTGGGTTTTGAGCTGTTTGGAGATTCTGAGTCTTGGGGAAGGAGAATTGAATTCTCTTCCTCTTAGTTTTCTTGTTTTTCAATTTCATCTACACTTGTCTTGAGTCTTGGGTGTTGAAGAATTGAGGAAATTCTATCTCAATCTCACCTTGAGATCTCTCTGTTTTTCTTACTGCAGCTTCTGGAAAATTGAACTTGGATTTACATTTCTACATTGCTCTCTTTTTTAATTTGGTATTTGCTCTCTAAATTTGGATCTAAGAAGGCAGTGAGATCTAGACTTAGTTATCTAGTCTCTTGAGTCCTGAGATCTATTGGTTTCCATTTTAATTTACTTGTTTAATTACTACACGAAGTTTATTTTCCTTTTAGTTTTGAGATCCGGTTTAACTAATTACATCAATTACTCTTCATTCTGTTAAGTTTTGCTTTTCCCTGTTTAATTCCTGTAGATCCAATTCCCATTCCCCTTTTATTTTTCAAGTCATTTATATTTCTTGCACTTTAAGTTTCTGCAATTTACATTACTTGCACTTTAAGATTAAGCTCTTTTTCTTTTTGTTCCCTTTAAATTCCTACAAATCACCCACTCCCCTTTACATTCTATGCAATTTAATTCCTGTCAACACAATTTCACACAATCAACACTTGTTTGCTTGACTAATTCAACCACTAAACTAACGTTGCTCAATCCTTCAATCCTTGTGGGATCGACCTCACTCCCGTGAGTTTTATTACTTGATGCGACCCGGTACACTTGCCGGTGAGTTTTGTGTCGGATCGTTTTCTGCACATCAATCCCCTCTTCCTCATCCGCACCACCAAAGTCATCCATGCAACACATAGAGGAACTCCACAAGAAGCTTGACCGTTATGAGCGGCGTAACCAACGCCGATACACTTTTGTCAAGAAGCTTCTAAGTTGCCTAGCACCGCCTATGGAAAAACCTGAAATTTCCACGTCCACCGGTACCAATAATGATGAAAGCGATAATGATGAAGAAGTGGATGGACACGCGGAAGCCGATCAACCACTCCGTCTCACTCAAGGCACGGAGGACCGTGCCAACTTCTAAGTGTGGGGAGGTCGGTCGGCCGACCGGTCTCCGTAGGTAACACCCGAATAAATTCCTTGAACTTCTTTTCTTAACTAGAGTAGATTGCATACTAAGTCTTTCATTTTTGGCATATTTTGCATATTAGTATCTCTTAATAAATCCACTTGGTTAGAGCAACGACTTCTATTCTAGAAAACTATAATTTTACGGCAAACCTATCAATTTTGAAATTTGAAAATCTTTTGATGCTTAACTTGTTTGAAGAATGTATTTTGGAACATGGGATTTGAGCCAAGACCACAAGCAAGTGAGTTTTGAGCCTAATGGTGTGGTTACATCTTATAACCACTTATTTTTCCTTCTTGGGTGAAATTGTTCTCTTTCTATGATTGTGATCTTTGATTTGTTTAATTCTATATGTCCGTTATTCCTTGTATTCATGCATGTATATGATTGAGGCCATCATTTCATTAGCTCACTTACCCAAATAACCTTACCTTTTATCTCCCATTGTTAGCTACTTTGAGCCTATTATTAACCCAGTTGTTCTTAATTTAGCACATTACAAGCCTTAAAGCGGAAAATAATAAATGTCCTTATTTGGATCTTTGAATTGGCTTAAGCTAGTGTGTGTGTGTGTATCATTCAAGTGTGGGAAAACTTAGGACATTGGGTGAATAAAAAGATAGCCTTGTATTTTTATTGAAATGATTGGGAATTGGGTACATGCTCATGTATTGATAAAATGTATAGACATTATGCATTGATGTTAAAGAAAAAAAGGGGAAAAGAAAAGAGAGAAAAAGAAAAATAGTATGGAAAAGAAAATATATATATATATATATATTATAGAAAAATAAAGAAGCAAAGAAAAAGAAAGAAATAAAAAGGGGACAAAATGCCCCAAAGCAAAGCTCAATAAGGATCAATGCATAAGTATTGTGAAATGAAAAGAAAATGCATGAGTATGTTAAAAAGTGAAGATGGGTAGTTAGGTTAGCTTTTGGATTGTATAGGATGTCATAGGTTAGGTGGGAAGTTTGAGCTTATCAAAGATTCAAATTTCAACCTCACTTGACCAAATATGCACCCTTACCTTGACCCTAGCCCCATTACAACCTAAAGAAAAGACCCCATGATACTTGCATGCATGCATGGAATATATGTTGATTGTTAGAAGAAAAACAAATTTTTAAAAAAGCATGAAGTAGGGAAGGATTGAGTGATCAACCCTATACACCGAGCGAATAGAGCGCAAATACTTCCGGTGAGGAATTCGAAGCTCAATTCCTTGTTCCCGGCTCTCGCGAACGTTCTTCATACAAGTTATGCATATTTCATTCTGATGACTAGAATTGGTAGAGTTCATACATTGCCATCATTCTGCTCTATGTGCACATACATATGTGTCTTCTAGAAAGATTGAATTACTCTTGGCCAAGTAGATAGTAGCATGTACGCTAGTTGCATTCATGTTGGGAGATCGCATCACATGAGTCCTACACCCTTGTAGTCCTTTGATCTTTTGCTTTCCCATAGCATGAGGACATGCTATACTTTAAGTGTGGGGAGGTTGATAAACCCCATTTTTAGGGTTTATCATGCATAGAATCTAAGGGTTTTATCAATGATCTTCCACACTTATTCATATAAAACTGCATGATTTTGTGTCTCTTTCCCATTTTACCTCATAGATGAGAATATGCTTCTTTTGCATCAAAATTGAGATATTGTAATCCTCCTCTATTACCATTAGATGCCTTGATCTGTTTGTTAAGTGATTTCAGAAATTATAAGGCAAAAATGGCCAAGGGGAATGGAGGAAGCATGCATGAATGGAAGGAGCATGAAACAAATCAAAGAATTGAAGTTTGGACATGCGCACGCACACGCACCGTGTGCGTACGCATGGATGCGCTCATCTAGAGCCAGCGCAGTGGAGCCGAGCGAGGAGCCGGCGCGCTTATATGGCTGGGCCATATCCCTTATGACGCTTGCGCGTACCGTGCGCCTGCGCGCAGATCGCAAAAGAGCCCAAGGACGCGTACGCGTGCAGTGTGCGTACGTGTCGATATGCGCACATGATTTTTTAAATGAAACACATGCCCAGCGATTTCAAGGGGTTCCCAGGCCCTGTTTTGGAGCAGATTTTGGAGGGAAAAGCTTAAGAAGACCAAGGTTTAGGGGTGTTAGGGAAGAGAGTCATAATTCTAGATATTTTTAGGAAGTTGGTTACATTTTGTTTTTAGAGAGAGAAACTTCAACTTCTCTTTAGGTTTTCATCCTCCATTGCAAGTTTCCTTTGAATTCTTGGTGAGATCTATTGCTAATTGAATTTTTGTTTTGCTACAAGTATAGATCTACTCTTCTTCTACTCTTAATTGATGTTCTTTTGGTTCAATTTCTTAGATCTAGATTTAGTTCACTTTGTTACTTTGAATGTGGATTAATGAATTGAGGTTTCATTCAATTGTGTGATTGTTGATGATTGTTTGGAATAGATAGCTTTAATTCGATTCTCTTCTCTCAATTGCCTCATGTTTTCTATAATTGCCTACCAATTGTTTGTGATAATGACAACCTTAGCTATGGAGTAGATTTCTCTCACTTGGCTTAGGGGTTGAGTTATTGAAGACACTTGAATAGTGGATATCAATTGTAGATTATGAATTGAGAATTGCTAATTGGCTTGGAGTGCACTAAAGCTAGACTTTCCTAGGGTGAGACTAGGACTTGTGACTCAAGTTAGTTACTCTCACTTGACTTTCCTCCATTGTTAGGGGGTTAACTAAGTGAAGCAATAATCAACTCTTATCATAATTGAAGGAAACTATAATGATGGAACTTCCAATGCTTACCCTTGGCCAAGGCTTTTATTTCCATTAATTGTTGATTGCTTGCTAGTTTGAATTCTTGCACCAACTCTCAAAACCATAAAAGCTTTCCTAATCAATGATGCACATTCTAAAGCAATTCCTAGGGAGAATGACCCGGGATCAAAACTCTCGGTCATAGATTTTAGAATTGTTTGATGCGTTATTCGTATGTTCGTTAGACTATACTCACGATCGGATTTATCACTAGTTTCTAATCGGCATAAGAATATTTACGTTCATCAAAATGGCGCCGTTGCTGGTGTTCCCCGAGAGACCAAGGATAGAAGGGCCATGATCCCGATGGACGGAGATGTTGTTCCAAACGGGAGGTACCTTTACCCTTCGGCAGACACCGAAGAGCCACACTTATCCGTCCCCATGCGCATCCCCTCTTCCTCATCCGCACCACCAAAGTCATTCATGCAATGCATAGAGGAACTCCACAAGAAGCTTGACCGTTATGAGGGGCGTAACCAACGCCGATACACTTTTGTCAAGAAGCTTCTAAGTTGCCTAGCACCGCCTATGGAAGAACCGAAAATTTCCACATCCATCGGTACCAATAATGATGAAAGCGATAATGATGAAGAAGTGGATGGACACGCGGAAGCCGATCAACCACTCCGTCTCACTCAAGGCACGGAGGACTGGGCCAACTTCTAAGTGTGGGGAGGTCGGTCGGCCGACCGGTCTCCGTAGGTAACACCCGAATAAATTCCTTGAACTTCTTTTCTTAACTAGGGTAGATTGCATACTAGGTCTTTCATTTTTGGCATCTTTTGCATATTAGTATCTCTTAATAAGTCCACTTGGTTAGAGCAATGACTTCTATTCTAGAAAACTATAATTTTACGGCAAACTTACCAATTTTGAAATTTGAAAATCTTTTGATGCTTAACTTGTTTGAAGAATGTATTTTGGAACATGGGATTTGAGCCAAGACCACAAGCAAGTGAGTTTTGAGCCTAATGGTGTGGTTACATCTTATAACCACTTATTTTTCCTTCTTATGTAAAATTGTTCTCTTCCTATGATTGTGATATTTGATTTGTTTAATTCTATATGTCTGTTATTCCTTGTATTCATGCATGTATATGATTGAGGCCATCATTTCATTAGCTCACTTACCCAAATAGCCTTACCTTTTATCTCCCATTGTTAGCTACTTTGAGCCTATGATTAACCAACTTGTTCTTAATTTAGCACATTACAAGCCTTAAAACGGAAAACAATAAATGTTCTTATTTGGATCTTTGAATTGGCTTAAGCTAGTGTGTGTGTGTATCATTCAAGTGTGGGAAAACTTGGGACATTGGGTGAATAAAAAGGTAGCCTTGTATTTTTATTGAAATGATTGGGAATTGGGTACATGCTCATGTATTGATAAAATGTATAGACATTATGCATTGATGTTAAAGAAAAAAGGGGAAAAGAAAAGAGAGAAAAAGAAAAATAGTATGGAAAAGAAAAAAAATGTATAGACATTTTGCTTGTTTAATTGTTAGTTAGGATTAGTCTTTGTTTAGATGTCGATTGATGTCATGAGTTTCTTATTTACTTCATTGTATGACGCGTTCACTACCAAATCCGAGCTTAGCACCCTTTGATTCGGAAATTGAAAGAACCTTGCTTCATATTAGGCAAGCTCGGAGGCGGTTGGTCTTTGAGGAAGGTGAAAAGGTTCTTACCAATTCACCAACCATATCATCGTCATCCAACGAAGGCACCAATTACTCTTCCGTTGATACTACTAATAGTTTTTTTTTTATCTAGGTTTTGAAAAAATGGCCGCTCCAAGAAGAGTTACTCTCAAGGAAGCGGGTGCACTAAATTTTGTTCTCCAACCTCTACATGTGCTTCATCCCAACTTGAATGCAAACTTTGAACTCAAGACCGCTCTCATCAATCTCTTACCAAAATTCCATGGACTTCCCGCACAAGATCCAATTAGACACCTCAAGGATTTTCATGGTGTATGCTCGACTACTAGGCGGGAAGGATCCGATGAAGTGGCTATATGGTTGTTTGCCTTTCCCTTCTCTCTTGAGGGAAGAGCCAAGGAGTGGTTCTATACCTTGCCTAGTGATGTTGTGTCTGATTGGGATTTGCTTAGGAAAGAATTCCTTGATAAGTTCATGCCTGTGGAAATGACGGACAAGTTAAGGAAGGAGATCTCATGTATTGTACAAGGCGAGATGGAAACTTTATATGAATATTAGGAATGGTTTCGCAAACTTCTTGATTCATGTCCCAACCATATGATTGACACTCAAGTCCTGCTTAGCTATGTGTGCCAAGGCATGAGGGAGCAAGATAAGAATTTATTGGATGCTTCAAGCAACGGTTCTTTGTCAAAGTATCGGACGGCGGAGGAGGCATGGCAACTCATGACCGACTTGGCCGAGTCCACTCAACATGCTAGACGAAGAGTCAACCGTCCAAATGCCGTAAATGAAGTTTCCTTTAGTGGTGAGACCACTAACGTTACCAAGACTTTGTGTGAAATGACAAGCTTTCTAAAGCAACTCTAAGTGAATCAACAACCACCTCCATCTCAACAACAACCTCCTCCTCAAAACCAACAATGTCAACAATTGGTCCCTCAAAGAGTGTGTGGCATTTGCTCATGCTACTCCCACTACATGGACGAATGTCCAAGTCTCCAAGAAGATAACACTCTAGCGGCTACCCACAATTTTTATGATCGCCCCTACTATGAACATTCTAATCAAGGATACCATAACCAGGGGAGCAATTCTAACCAAGGGTACCCCCAACAAGGAGGCAACTATAGCCAAGGGAGTAACAATTCTAATCAAGGATGGAGGGATAGCTCCAACCAAAGTTGGCGGGACAATTATCAACAAGGAGGAAGGGACAACGGAGGCAACCAAAGATGGATTAACAACACTTCACAAAACCGTTATTCACAAAACCCTCCAAACCAACAACCAAATCAAGGAAGGAACTATCAAACCTACATACCCTTCCACATCTCCAAATCAAGATGACACACTCCGATCCATGCTCTAAGGACAAAAGGAACTCCAAAACACCCTCAACCCAAGTCTTAATGGCCTCACTTCTACTCTCCAAGTTCTCATTGCTCGCATGGAGCCACCTTCTATTCCCACTCCTCAAGCATCAACCTCTAGTGCCATACCCTCTCAACCTTTGCCCAACCCCAAAGGTGGCATCAACGCCGTAACCTTGAGGTCCGGAATGCAATTGAAGGAAAGAGATTCAACGGCAGCTAACCCGATGAAAGTTGCTCAAGAAGAAGATGGAGTTGAGATAGAAGAAATTGAAGAGGAGGAGGAGTCACATGTAATAGTTGAAGATGAAGAAGCACAACCAAGGAGTGAAGTCCCTAGAAAGGAGCAAATTTTAGAGGAAGTGGCCCAACCAATTCCATTTCCTACATTGGCAAGAAAGGCTAAGAAACATGTAGAGCTTGACCCAACAATGGTAAAGATGTTCAAAAAAGTGGAGGTAACTATCCCCCTCTTTGATGCTATACACCAAGTGCCTAAATATGCGAAATTTCTTAAGGACTTGTGTATGAACAAAGATAGAATTCATGAGTTGGAAACCATTCCATTGGGTAGTTTCATTTCGGCTTTGATGGGATCCATTCCGGAAAAGTGTGTTGATCCGGGTCCTTGCCTAGTTTCTTGTGTCATTGATGGAGTCCAATTCATTGATTGTATGTGCGACCTTGGTGCATGCGTTAGTATTATGCCTCTTTCCATTTATCATCTATTGAAGCTCCCACCATTGAAGCGGTCGGCGGCTAGGTTTGTCTTGGCGGACAAGAGCATAATAACCGTGTCGGGTATTGCGGAAGATGTTTTGGTCGACATAAAGGGTTTGATATTCCCAATTGATTTCCATATCATTGAGATGCCACCAAGAGAATCCGAGACGGCATCATCTATCCTACTTGGGAGGCCATTTTTGAGGACCTCTAGATTCAAGTTGAATGCCCATTCAGGAACTTACTCATTCAAGATAGATGGGAGAGTTGTAAGTTTTAGTCTAGAAGAAGCAATGAGGCACCCACCGGAGAACCATTTCGTATTCCGATGTGATTTAATTGACAACATTGTAGCGGAAGTGCATTGTGCAAAGCTAGAAGAGAAAAATATGATTGAAGAAAATAGTGAAGATCCAAGTGAAGAAGTTCAAGCGACAAGCCAAGTGCAAAAGCTAGAATTGAAGCCATTACCACCCCACTTAAAGTATTCATACCTTGATGAAGCCCACAAGTTTCCGGTGATTATAGCAAGGGAAGTCAATCCTCAACAAGAAGAGAAGTTGCTACGCGTTTTGAGGAAGAACAAAAGGGCAATAGGGTGGAGTTTGGCGGATCTAGTGGGGATAAGTCCCCAAGTGTGTGAGCACCGTATCTTTTTGGAAGAGGGAGCTAGACCCGTGAGACAACCTCAAAGGCGATTAAATCCTACTATTTTGGAGGTTGTCAAGAAAGAGGTAACAAGGTTACTTGAGGCGGACATCATCTACCCTATTTCGGATAGTGAATGAGTAAGTCCCGTTCAAGTTGTACCTAAGAAGTCCGGGGTAACCACAATTAAGAATGAAAGCGGGGAGCTCATAGCAACACGGGTGCAAAACTCTTGGCGAGTATGCATAGTCTACCGAAGGTTGAATGCGGCCACTAGAAAAGATCACTTTCCACTTCCGTTTATCGATCAAACGCTCGATCGATTATCTGGTAAGTCTCATTATTGCTTCCTAGATGGCTATTCGGGATACTTCCAAATACACATTGCTCTAGAGGACCAAGAAAAAACAACATTTACTTGCCCTTTTGGAACTTATGCCTACAAGCGTATGCCATTCGGCTTATGCAATGCACCGGCAACTTTCCAAAGGTGCATGATGAGCATCTTTGTGGATTTTCTAGAGCAATGCATGGAGGTATTCATGGATGACTTCACGGTATATGGTGATTCCTTTGATCATTGCTTGGATAGTCTTGAAAAATTTTTTGGAAAGATGTACTAAAACCAACCTTGTCTTAAATTTTGAGAAATGTCATTTCATGGTCAAAAAAGGCATTGTTTTTGGACAAATTATTGCCTTACCCCTCTTCTGAGAGGGAGGTCCGCTCTTTTGTTGGACATGCAGGATTTTATCGGAGATTCATCAAGAATTTTAGCAAGGTAGCATTGCCTCACTCAAGGTTGCTACAAAAGGATATTGAGTTTGACTTAAGCAAGGAATGCATGGAGGCTTTCGACAAGCTCAAGGTAGCATTGACCCAAGCTCCCATTGTACGAGGGCCGAATTGGAGTAGGCCATTTGAAATAATGTGTGATACTTCAAATTTTGCCGTGGGAGCCGCGTTAGCACAACGCGAGGGTAAGAATCCATATGTCATAGCCTATGCATCAAAAACATTAGATGGAGCCCAATCCAACTACACTACTACCGAAAAATAACTTTTGGCCATTGTTTTTGCCTTGGACAAGTTCCGAGCATATCTTCTCGGTTCAAGGGTGGTAGTGTACTCGGATCATGCGGCATTAAAGTATTTGTTGGCTAAGAAGGAATCCAAACCGAGATCGATTAGATGGGTTTTATTGTTGCAAGAGTTTGACTTGGAAATCAAGGATAGGAGTGGTACGCAAAGCCTAGTGGCGGACCACCTAAGTCGCCTTGAACACACAAAAGGCGATACTACTCCTATCAATGATTCTTTTCCCTTTGAGTTCTTGCATGCAATCTCAGAAACCATTCCTTGGTATGCATCCGTTGCCAATTACTTAGTATCTCGCTCCTTCCCCCCTAATCTCTCCAAACACCAAAGGGATAAGCTAAAAAGTGAATCCAAATACTATATGTGGGATGACCCATACCTTTGGAGATGTGGGGCAGATCAAGTAATTCGGAGGTGCATTCCACAAACCGAATTCCACTCAATCTTGGAAGCTTGCCACTCCTCCAAAGGAGGAGACCATTTTGGACCTCAAAGAACGGCAAGGAAAATCCTAGATTGTGGCTTTTGGTGGCCAACTTTTTTCAAGGACTCTTCTCATTTTTGTAAATCTTGTTCTCAATGCATTAGATTTAGTAATAACTCTAAAAAGGATGAAATTTCCCAACGAACCATGCTATTTTGTGAGATTTTCGCTTGTGGGGAATTGATTTCATGGGGCCATTCCCAAATTCTAATGGTTTTCTCTACATTCTACTCGCCACGAGTAATAATATCAATTGTGTCCAAATGGGTGTAAGCGATACCCACCCGGACAGATGATGCTAACGTAGTCCTTTCTTTTGTGAGAAATAATATTATTTGTAGATTTGGGTCGCCACGAGTAATCGTGAGCGACCAAGGTTCACACTTTTGCAACAGAAGAATGGAAGGACTCATGAAGAAGTATAGCATCATGCATAAAGTAGCCACGGCCTACCACCCACAAACAAACGGCCAAGCCAAGGTTTCCAATCGGGAGATTAAACACATCTTGGAAAGGATTGTGAAACCCAATAGGAAAGATTGGAGTGCCAATCTCACCGACGCATTATGGGCCTACCGAACGGTATACAAAACGCCAATTGGCATGAGTCCCTTTCGGTTGGTGTATGGCAAAGCTTGCCATTTACCGGTGGAAATAGAGAACAAGGCGTATTGGGCCATCAAAGAGTGTAATCCATGTTTGGGTGGAGCCGGAATTGAGAGGAAGATACAATTAGCAGAGTTGGAATGTTTGAGGCTTGAAGCTTTTGAGAACTCTAGACTTTACAAGGAAAAGATAAAAGCCGTGCATGATAGGAACATAAGAGGCAAAGAATTTAAAGCTGGTGATCTAGTCCTTCTTTACAATTCTAGATTGAGATTGTTGCCCGGTAAACTAAGGTCAAAATGGGAAGGCCCATATCAAGTAGTAAAGGTGGAACCCTATGGGGTTTACCATTTGTGCCATCCCTCAAGGTGGGATATCTTCAAGGTCAATAGGCACCGTCTCAAGTTGTATCATGGTGAGCAAATGAAGAGCAACAAAGAGGTTGAGGTATTCCTTTTGGAAGACGCAACTCTTGGAAAAGAGCAATGAACAAGTGAAAGTCCAACTTAAGGACATTAAACAAAAGTGCTAGGTGGGAGACACCCACCTTGGTGAGATCTTTCTTTTCCCTCCTTTGTGTACCGTTTTTTTTTTCTTTCTTTTTTTTGAATTCTTCATTGTTTTGTAATTTTTTAGCTACACTTTTGCTTGATTAGCATTGCTTGTGCCTACCTCGGATAACTTGTTCATAAAGACTTGCATTGATTTTTCCATGAATGACTTGATTGTGTGGTAGAAGCACACTTCTCTTTAGATTTTGCATTGATTTTAGGTGTTTTTGACTTTTTTGGCTTGTTTGGCCAGTGAATACATGATGATTAGGCATTTTTTCTATTCATTCAAAAAAAAGGGGGGGGGGGCACGCATGCGTGCACTGTGCGCGAATGCGTCCCTAGGCTTTCGCAACCCCTAGGCCATTTACCAGAGAGTTGTGCAAATTCTGGGCCAGCTTTGGGCCCTGGGCATAACCAACATCATGCGTGCGCGCACAAAATGCGTACGCATCCATGTCAAAAACACCCTTGCACGCACTAGCCGCGTACGCGTCACTACTGCGTTTTGCGACCCTGGACCATCGTCCAGAGAGTTGTGCCCTGGTTGGGCAAATTTCATGCTACTGGCCCAGCTCAACTCACGCGTAGGCGCACCTGGCGTGCACGTGTATCTCGCCATAATGCCAATTGACGCGTCAGCGCACCGTGCCCGTCTGCGTCGCTCAACAAATTTTACTTTCTGGTACTTTTTCCCGAGAGTTGGGCCAGAGTTGTGCCCATCCTGTGCTGAGGGCACAACACATATGCACGCGCATGCGCACCTGGCGCTCGCGCGCACACTCACATTTCGCTACTTCACGCACCCGCGCACTGTGCGCGTCCGCGTCGTTACTGATTTTGCCGATGCGCGTGCACGCGTGCATGGCGCGCCCGCATCGGTTTCGCGAACCAATTGAATGAGAGTGTTCCTTTCTCCCTCCATTTTCTTTCCTTCTTCTTACCATCACCCCTCTTCTTCACCTCTACCTTCCTTTACCATCCTTACCTCTTCTTCTCCGCCACCACCGGCGGTAACCACCACCTCCGGCGGACCCACACCTCTTTTCCCTCTCCTCTCCTTCACTAACCCTTCTCTCACATCCATACCCTATCTCCTTCTCCCCCCTCTAAGGTACCCCTCCTTTCTAAATCTTTATTTTTAGTTCCCCTTTCCTTTTTTTTTCCATCCCCCAATTACATGCTCTTATTTTTTTTAAGTAGTTGCATTCATGTTCTCCTTGTTTATTGCATTTTATTTCTTTATTTCTTTTCATTTTCTCATGGGTGTTCTAAGTGGAGCTTACTCTTGCATTGATGAGTTTGTTTGATTTACTTGCGTTCTTTTGTATTTAGTGGTGTGATATGATGATTGACGATGCTTTATGGGGTGCTACATTGCCACTATTCTCTAAGTTTTTGTCATAAAGGGATGCACACCAAGTGTTTGATGAAAGAACCATATGACTTCTTGGAATCATTTTGACTAAGTGTTCTCTATTTTGGTGTTCCTTCTCATTCACTTGTTTGTTCATGTATACATTGAGCTTACCACATTTCTTGCTTCATTTCTACACGCTTATCCCATATTTTTTCTTACCTCCTGTTGTTATTGTTATGAGTGTGCGCTTCTCATGCTTCATGTTCGCATACCTATACCACTCATGTATCACATGCTAGTGACTAGATATGATCTTTATTATTGTCTTAGTTACATGTTGCAGCAGTCATGTATCTAAGCCACTTATTCTTTTGTGCTTTATCACTTGCATGATTGTTCTTTCTTGGCGCCTCGTTAGGCTTAATTTCACCACCTTTCCTTCTTTTCTAGGATGGTGCTCAAAAGAGACAATGGAAAGGCGCCCAAGAAGGCACCATCACGGTCTACTGGCAGAGCACACCAAGGCCCTCCTCACAAAGCCCAGGAGCGTTGCTAACATTGATGTTTCGGAAAAAGACAATCCGGCGAGGGATCCGAACAAGCTTTCCAATTGCTATTGTGAACTTGTCTATCCCTTGATCAAACCAAGGAACTATCATGCGGAGCCCTATCTTGCCCCTCCGACTCATGTCATACCGCTCATTTTGCCCCGCATTGAACGACGGCAATGGGAATTCCTACTGAGGAAGCCACGGGAGGCAAACTTGTCATGGGTGTCTGAATTTTACACCAATTACCATTCCCCTTCCCTCACATCGGTATTGGGGCGCCGAAGGCAAGTTCCCGTCACGGGGGAGGCCATTCAAAATGTGCTTAAGACCGGACCGTTAGCGGACGGGGTTGATGCCTATCAGGAGATTTTGTCGGCCCGGTGCGAATATGCGTTTGATTGGGATGCTATCCTTAAGGTCATTGCCATACCCGAATCATTCTGGATTTGAGGTAGGATGAGGCCCCGGCCCAAGGGCATTGACGCTCGTTTTCTCACCAGAGAGGCTCAAGCATGGGCCCAAATTCTAGCCCACTACGTGCTCCCAAGCACCCATGGCTCATCTATCACTGTCGAGTTAGCTTGTTGGTTTGGTGTGTCCTCACAGAGAGGTCGGTGCATATCCCCCATCTCATCTGCCAATCTATGGGCCATATTCACGCTAAGGGGAATCTACCTTTTCCCGCTCTAGTGTCCGACTTAGTCGCCGCAGCCGGTGTTCCCCGAGAGACCAAGGATAGAAGGGCCATGATCCCGATGGACGGAGATGTTGTTCCAAACGGGAGGTACCTTTACCCTCCGGCGGACACCGAAGAGCCACACTTATCCGTCCCCATGCGCATCCCCTCTTCCTCATCCGCACCACCAAAGTCATCCATGCAACGCATAGAGGAACTCCACAAGAAGCTTGACCATTATGAGCGGCGTAACAAACGCCAATACACTTTTGTCAAGAAGCTTCTACATTGCCTAGCACCGCCTATGGAAGAGTGGATTTTATCAACTCTTTACCCACTTATTCATACTAATTGCATGGTTTTACATTTGCCTTCCTAATTATGTGCTTTGATTGAAAACATGCTTCTTTGACCTTAAGTTCCCTATGTTTAGTCCTCTCTTATTACCATTAGATGCCTTGATATGTATTTTAAGTGATTTCAGAGATTACAGGGCAGGAATGGCTTAGATGATGGAAAGGAAGCATGCAAAAGTGGAAGGAATACAAGAAGTTGGAGAAATTGCCAAGTTGTCCAGCCTGACCTCTACGCACTCAAACAGCTATAACTTTAGCTACAGAGGTCCAAACGACGTGCTTCTAGTTGCGTTGGAAAGCCAACGTCCGGGGATTTGATTTGATATGTAATATGCCATAGTTGACCTGACGCTAGGTGATGCGAACGCGTGCTCCACGCGGATGCATTGCAGTTCCAAAAATCAGCGTGGCAGATTTCTTCTCCAGCGATTTTTGGGCTGTTTCTGACCCAGTTCTCGGTCCAGATAACACATATTAGAGGCTATAAAGTGGGGAAATGCATCCATTCATAAACACAAGCTCACAATACACAATTTTAGGATTTAGATGTAGTTTTTAGAGAGAGAGGTTCTCTCCTCTCTCTTAGGATTAGGATTCCTCTTAAAGGAATTAGGATTTCAACTTTATTATTTCAACTTACAACTTCAATCACAGGTTCAATGTTTCTTTTATTTAGTTTTCAAATTTAATTTATAAACTTTTCCATGTTAAGATTTGAATATTTTATTTAATATAATTGAGGTATTTCAGATTTATCACTTCTTCTATTGTTTATTATTAATTGATGTTCTAAGTTAGATCCTAACTTGATTTTGGAGTTGATTGATATTTGGAGACCCTTGAGTTAAATTACTCAAGAGTTAAATTGTAATTGAGTTTATTGTTGGCTGGCTCTCTAGTCACTAACGCTAATCCAAACACAAGAGTGAGGATTGGGACTTGTGAATAGAAGTAGACTTCCAACTTACTTGACATTCTTTTACTTTACTTGGTAAAGGATAACTAAGTAGAAGCAACCTTCAATTATCAATTGATCTTGAGAAAAATCCAACAAGGATAGAACTTCCGATTAATCTTCTCCGGGTCAAGGCTTTTAAATTAATTACATAAAATCTCTTATTTATTTTTATTGCTTTAATTTATAAATATACCTGTGCCCATTGCCCAAACTTCAAAACCCCCAATTTACAAGACTCATAACCAATAATAAGAACATACTTCCCTGCAATTCCTTGAGAAGACGACCCGAGGTTTAAATACTCGGTTATCAATTTTAAAGGGGTTTGTTACTTGTGACAACCAAAACGTTTGTAAGAAAGGACTTTTGTCGGTTTAGAAGCTATACTTCCAACGAGGATTTATCTGCAAATTTCTAGACCAACCAAAAGTTCTCTTTTCAAAATGGCGCCGTTGCCGGGGAATTGCAAACGTGTGCCTTATTATTGGTTATTGTAAATATTTGCTTTTTGATTTGTTTTTATTTTTATTTTTATTTTTGCTTTTTCGTAAATTAAGAGGTTATTGGTTTTTATTTAGTTATAAAAAAAATTTCAGATTTTTATTTTAAAATTTTTAGCTTATCTTATCTTATTTCAATTATCAAATTTCAAAATTCAAATTTAAAAATTTTCAAAATTCAAATTTAAAAATTTTCAAATTTCAAATTTCAAATTTCAAATTTCAAATTTCAAAATTTCAAATTTCAAATTTCAAATTTTAATTTTTAAATTCAAAATTTAAATAACCTTTTAATTTAAATTTGTTTTTATTTTCGTTTTTAATTTTTATTTGCTACTATGAACTCTCACCCCTTTGGCTATGAGTCTGGTTACAATTATGTTGCAGGAAGAGGAAATTACAAGGAGAACAGGCATCAAGGTTGGAACAATCAAAGATGGGAGGAGCCACAAGGATTTGATCAACACTCATGGCAACAACCACCTCCAATGAACTATCAACAACCACCACCATATGCCTATGAACCCTCTCCTCAAAATAACTCTGGACCACCATACTCACAAGCCCCTTACCACCAAACACCACCATATGACCCTAACCTATATCCACCATACCAACCACCTTATGAGCCAAATGAACCCTCCTATCCACCCCAAACCTCCATGGAGAAAGTACTTACCGATCTAAACTCTACTATACAAGCTCTCGTCGCCCAAATCGGACCACCAAATACCTTCAACAATCAACCCTCAAGCTCTAGTGCACTTCCTTTTCAACCACAGAATGATCTCTCCATCCCATCACCACCATCCATGGAAGAGCACCCACATCCATCAATCCAAGAGCAACATGATCCCAATGATGCTATTGACATGGAACAAGAGAGAAGGGATCATCTTCACGAATCCATGCTTCATAAGGAGCTAGAGGAGGCCCTAAAGGTGAAGGTAGTAAAGACCCTTGAAGATGAAAGAATAGTTGAAAGGAATTGTCATGGAAAGAAAACCATCAAGGATGAATATAATTTTATATTAAAACTACTGAACAAAGCAGTAATTATTGAAGAGGAAAAAGTGGTTGAAGACTTGCAAGATGCTGAACCTCCATGGGAAAGTCAAGACATAGAACCTCCTTCCAAGACAGTTGCATTTGATGTTGAGGAGGGTGTACAACCTCCAGGGCATATCATAGTTGAAGACTTGGAAGAGGTTGGTCAAGAGATGGAGATTACAGAAGAAGAAGCACAGCCTCCCATGCCCTTGGTGAGCAATGAAGAAGAGATTGAATTGGAAGAAAGCTACCAAGAGGAAGAGGTTGATATTGAAGAAACTTGCAAAGAGGTAGAAGTTGTCAGAGAAGAGCACAAGGGAGTGGAGCTTGCAAATTCATTAAAAATACCTCCCCCTAAGTTGCCATCATCCTTCACAATATTCAAGTGGGTAAAATTCATATCCCTTAGCTTTCTAATTCCACTTGAATATGGGCTACTGGAGACGGATGTCAACTTAGAGCTCTTTGTGGCATAAAGAGTAAGAGGAAGATGGTCAGTGGTAAAAATTGTCCTGCAAGGCTCATTATGGTTGGAAGCTTTAAGTTTAAACGCAAAGGTTGGTGTAGAGCTCAACTGAATGGGTCTAGGAAGTTGTTTGGCCGCTTTAGTGAGAATTCAGAATGCTTGCTACCCAGATGGAATCATGATGATCAACACAAAGATGGGTGTAAAAGCAAAGTTTGGGATCCTGGAGTCTGTTCTGACATTCAGCACATTGAAAGCCTGAGAACCTGTTTAAAACTGCTCAAGGGCTTTACGTGCCTAGTTTGGGATCCCGGAGGCCATTGGAATCACAAACATTGGTGGGGATTTCTGGATGAATTCAAGCACAAGCCACCATAACAGGAAGTTCATCCAATGTCCAACTTAAGGACTTTAACTAAAAGTGCTAGGTGGGAGACAACCCACCATGGTATGATCGTTCCTTTTTCATTTTTATTTAGTTTTATTTGTTTTCGAGTTTTATTTTATTTTATTGTATTGAACCTGGAGTTTTGCATAATATTCATATTAGCATTGCATTCTGCATACTGCATTAAAAAAAAAAAGCATGAACGCGACGTGGCAGCGTCGCTGACGCGTCCGCGTCACAAGTGCATTGAGAGAAAAGAAAAGTGAACAGAGAATCACGCGAGAGCGTGGCTGGAGGCGTGCCTCTGGCACAAATCGCCCCACGTGAACCGCGTCGCTGACGCGTCTGCGTCAGGTGGGAAAATTTTCCTCCCACACGACCGCGTCACTCACGCGGCCGCGTGACCTGATAATCGACGTGAAAAGGGTGCATAGCCGAAAGTTATGCTGGAGTGGTGCTGGACTAATGCTAGACGCACAGTCCCTACCACGCGAATGCGTGCCCCACGCGTCCACGTTATATCCCAATATTGGCCACTCACGCGATCGCATGACCCACGCGATCGCGTCACCCATATTTTGGCAAAATAAGATTTCGAACAGAGACTTGTGCGAGCGCGAGGCTGCCCTCGTGCCAGTAGCATAAAACGTGTCACGCGACCGTGTGACCGACGCGACCGCGCCAATCCGAATAAGCGCAATTCGTGCGAACGCATCACCCACGCGTCCGCGTCGCTTGCGCCGCACAACTTATCCAGATTAGTGCCAATTATCTTATCTTTTCTTCTCTACTCCTAATTTCTTCTATCTTCTCTTCTTTCTCTCTCCTTCTTACTTTCTTTTTCCTCACTTCTTTCCCTTCTCATTCTTCTTATCTTTCATTTTATTTTACTTAATTTATTTGCATATTTCATTCATTGCATTTTAATTTAATGCATATTTTTTCTTTTCTAAATTTATTATTTTTCCTTTGGTGTTGATTTTCTTATTTACTTGTTGCATCTTCTCTTGAATTATTTTGGGTGCTTCGTGACTTGTTTTATTCTGGTTAGGTAATATTATCAATGCCAATCTTTTATATTTGTATTACTTTTGCATTGACATGAATTTATATTATCTCTCCTTCCCCACTCCCTTCCCCATTGTTACAAATTTTTGTACCACTGGTATGCTATGGCTTCTATTGTTTTCTCACGTACATGTTGAAGCTTCCATGTAAATGAGACCCTTATCAGTTGGCATTAACCCACCCATACTTCATTTATTTTCTTATCTTTATTTCTGGGTTACTGTTCTTCTTTTTCTCTTCTTTCAGGCTGGCCACCGAAGATAGAAAAAGGGAGAAACTTCTAAAAGGGGAGACAAATAATTCCATCTGCACAATCCTTGAAGAAAAACATCAGTTGGAACAACCCGTCCACCTGCACATCTCAGCATGCACCGAGGACGGTGCAATATTTAAGTGTGGGGAGGTCGATACCGATCTCCATGGGTTAGTTACTCTTCTATCTCAACACCAATGGTTTATTTTCCTTGTTAGTTGTCGCATTTGCATGTTTGATTGCATGATTATTTGATTTTGTGCATATTTTACCACTTGGTTGAAGTAATATTTTCTTTTTCAATAAACCTTTTAGAGCATTTCACTAATTTGAATAAAATTTAATGTTACACTTGTTTGAAGAAATATTATACTGGAACATGGTTTAGAGCTCGAACACACAAAACCTGTGAGATTTTTAAGCCTATTTGAATTGGTTGCATTTTACCAACCAATATTTTATTTTTGGTGTGTGTTTTTCTCTCTAAAATTGTGATCTTTGTCTTGCTTAATTCTATATTTTCATGGTTTAATGTATGCATACACTTATATGATTGAGGCCTTTGTTTCACTGAGCTTACATACCCATATGGCCTTACCCTTTCATTATTCTTTGCAAACCAATGTTGAGCCTATTATACCCCTTTGTTCTTTACTTTATCACGTTATTAACTCTAAGCGGAAAACAATAATATCCTTAATTTGAATCCTTGGTTAGCTTAGACTAGTGAGAGTGCTTATGAATTAAGTATGGGGAAAGTTGAATTTGGAAACTTTTGGTTTGAGAATTGAGTATGTTAGAATTTTCTGAAATGTGAAAAAAATGTTTAGGACATGATTCATGCATCCAATAATTTAATCATATGCATTGAGAAAAATAAAAGAAAAAAAATATATATATATATATATATATATAAAGAGAAAAGAAAAATAGCAAATAAGAAAAAGGGGACAAAATGCCCCAAAGTAAATGGTGAAAGCAATGCATATGTACTGTAGTTGAAATTAGAATGCATGAATATGTGGAAAACATGGTTAATGGATAGTTAGATGTGGTATTATGATTACATGGATTGTCTTAAGTTAGGTGGAAAAAGTTTAAATTAATTAAGGATTCAGATTTTAGTCCACTTGGCCAAATACAATCCTACCTTGACCCTAACCCCATTACAAACCTTAAAAGACCTCTTGATATGTGTATATGTTCATTAAATTTATGTTGATTGTTAGATGAAGAGCAAGCCTTAGAAAGCAAGGTTAGTAGAGAATTGAGAGAATCGAACCTTAAACACTTGAGTGATTAGAGTGTATACACTACTAGTGAGGGTTCGATGCTCAATCTCTTGTTCCCTGCATTCATGAGCTATTTTCTTCTTGCAAGTCTATTTGTACTTCATTTTCATGATTTGAATTAGTGAAATCCAGTTCATATTTCTTCTTGAAAGATTTGTTTACTTTTAACTAAGTAGGTAGAAATATTTTGCATGTAGTTGCATTCATATAGATAGGTTGCATTTCATACATTCTTACTTTCCTCTTCATTCCTTTATAGCTTCTTTTGAGCTTAGCATGAGGACATGCTATTGTTTAAGTGTGGGGAGGTTGATAAACTACTATTTTATGGTTTATCTTGTGCTCAATTGAGTAGATTTTATCAACTCTTTACCCACTTATTCATACTAATTGCATGGTTTTACATTTGCCTTCCTAATTATGTGCTTTGATTGAAAACATGCTTCTTTAACCTTAAGTTCCCTATGTTTAGTCCTCTCTTATTACCATTAGATGCCTTGATATGTGTGTTAAGTGATTTCAGAGATTACAGGGCAGGAATGGCTCAGATGATGGAAAGGAAGCATACAAAAGTGGAAGGAATACAAGAAATTAGAGAAATTGCTAAGCTGTCCAACCTGACCTCTTTGCACTCAAACGGCTATAACTTTAGCTACAGAGGTCCAAACGACGTGGTTCCAGTTGTGTTGGAAAGCTAACATCCGGGGCTTCAATTTGATATATAATATGCCATAGTTGCTCTGATGCTAGATGACGCGAACACGTGCTTCACGCGGACGCGTCGCAGTTCCGAAAATCAGCGTGGCAGATTTCTTCTCCAGCGATTTTTGGGCTGTTTCTGACCCAGTTCTCGGCCCAGAAAACACAGATTAGAGGCTATAAAGTGGGGGAATGCATCCATTCATAAACACAAGCTCACAATACACAATTTTAAGATTTAGATGTAGTTTTTAAAGAGAGAGGTTCTCTCCTCTCTCTTAGGATTAGGATTCCTCTTAAAGGAATTAGGATTTCAACCACTACAAGAAAAACACCCATTCAGGTACATTTGAAAAGTGTAGCCAAAAGTGAAAAAAAATGATGCCTTAGGCTACGGCTACGCTTTCTGGGCTACGGCTACGCTTTTTGAAGTGATTCCTATTCGGCCGTTGCCTATTCTCAAAGGCTACGCTTTCCTGCACCAAGGGCTACGCTTTTAGCATTTGGGAATAGGGTATGCTTTTCAAGTGATGCTGTCCAGAACCAAAGGCTATGCTTTTCAGCTTCCATTTTTGTCAGAATAGGCTACGCTTTTCAACGCTACTGCATCACCAATAAAACGTAGCCACATTGTATACCATGGCTACTTTTTATAAGTGTAGCCTTAGGTCCCTATTTTTTTTTTTATATATACTATAGCTACTGTATATAAGTGTAGCCTTAGGTCTCTTATATATATATATATATATCTAATAATTATTAATACAACATAATAGTTAATAATATGATTACATGTATAATAATTCTGCATTTTTATTTAAATGAGTTGAATATTATAAAATAAAAATAAATACATTATTATACTTATAATACACTTATAATAATTATACTTATGAATGCCTCGTAAGAGAAGTGGCGAATTACTATACAAAGTTACGAGCTTCAAGAAATTCAAAGAAATAATACACTTATAATAAATTTCAAATCAGTATGTTCTTCTATTATCATAGAAATATCACCATGTTAAGACATTTTTGTTGGGGGAGGGGACTATAAGCCAACTTGTTCAACTATTGAGTTACTAACTTCAGTCAGCTCTTGGTCAGGGCTCCTCGCCAATAGAGACACTTCCAATCTTGCATCATTGTTGTCAGCTAGTTCAGCTTCAAAATCTTCATCAAATGCAACAGATAGAGGTGATTTCAAATTCAGAATGATATATTGAAATTGATATTATAAAGCAAAAGATAGATAGCCAGGTAAATCTATTATACAGCAAAATAATTAAATTTTGTACCTGAACCATAGAGACAGTAGCTTTAGCTCCTTTAGGTAAAACTTTATAATCCTAGGATTTAGGAGCCACAACCCTGTTAAGTGCAGTGCAGCCAGACGAATTGTACGAGGACTTTGTTCCTTCCTCAAGAAGATTTTGAACAAACTGTTTGCCAAGCATTAAAAATAATAGTCACTAGTTTCATGAAATAACATAGCAAAAGATCAGAAAGCTTGTTGAAGAGAATACAAACCCATTTCAGGGGTCCGGGTGCATTGCCTATTTGGTGCATTATTTCATCATTAAAAAACACAGGATGCAAAACAGATGACAAAAGAGCAGCAATGGAAGAAATTCTTCTCTTGTTGCAGCTTATATGCAGTATCTAAGAGGACCGGACCAAATTCCATATCGACTGATAAAAGATAGAAAGTCATTAGATCAGTGAACACTGCTGGTAAGATGCAAAGAAAATAAGCTCGCAATAAAAATACGTGTCACTCCAATAAGCCATTATGAAGCAGAAATTGTGTGCTTTCATGCCGGTTAAAAAACAAAACAAAACCAAATTTAAAGTAATGTAATGAAACACAACATGTCACATTTATCAGCCACATATATGCAAGGCTAGTAGGGGGTTAGTGTAGGATCATGCCCAAGGCCCTATGGGCAACCAAGCATTTGGCATCAGATTGTAAGGAATCCCACATTTGGCATGGTGATTGTTAATTAACTTATATTTCAATGCAAGCTGATGTTCTTATCATTCAATAGCAATGTTCAATATTTTACTAAGACGGCATCAGATTACATGGCTACACACATTGGCCATCTAAGATAAAAACCAGGAGATATGCCATCAATATAATATAAACAACACGAGTGTCATGCTCATGCATCCTTCATGCCTTCAGTGACATGCTTATGCATCATTCATGCCTTCAATTTCAAGCCAAAAGACTTTTGCATGAGGAGTCTATGCGAGATATGCATCTGCTTAGGCTTTAAGAAAAGTCAGTTCTTGATATCCTTGACATCCTCACACAAGCTAAGACTGGAGTTCCATGAGATCCCAAACCACGCAAATGAAAAGGCGGTGTGAAAAAAGGGGAAAACAGTGGGAAAAAACACAGAAACAGAAAGAGGAAAACAAAAAACACAATAACTGGAAATCTCACAAACCAGTCGCAGCTATCGTCGGGGAAAATCTCACAGCAGAAATAAAAAATGGTAATAACAACAAGGTGGTCTACAAGACTTGCAAGCGAAAAGCCAAAAACATCGACATACAATCCACTTTGGTTACATATAATGCACACAAAAAATCATATATACAACAAGCTTAGTTGGACCAAATAAATATAAAACAGAAGAATCTATTGCCAATATCTGACCTACGATAGTGTCGCATAGTTATAATCAGCAGTGGCACTAATTAGCACCTGACATGTTACGTAAGTGAATAAATTTGAGTATCAAAATTGTTTAAGGTGGAGTTAATGTCAAAAATAAAAACCAAACAAATTGATTAACATAAGGACACTATTCTATTCTTTATCAGAAGGTAAGATAAACATAAAAAATTACTAATCTAACAATACTCACTAATCTGTTAAACCCATATTTCACAAATGGATGCAGGTCCACCAGATGAGTAAGAATTGACTGTGAGAGAGAGTAATCCAGCCGGCGAATGAGTAGCAGAAGGTGGATCAGATTGGAGAAAAGATGCAGGAGAAGATGGAGGGACAATGAATAGCATTACAATGGTGGTTGAAGGATTTGGTGCCATAGTAGCAGCTAGACCTGCTGGTGCAACAGGTTCAGGAACAAGGACAGCATGACCAATCCGCTTATTGCTTTTATGAGTAGATCCAAAACACCAATACAGGCTCCACCAGCTTCCCCAATCTGCAGTTAGTGAAGAAACAATTCTAAATCAAATGTAGAAGCAGGACCAAAACATTAAACATCTTCCACTAGAATTTTTCTAAATTTCTAATGTCTTGATCTATTGTAATTTTCCTATGAATTGAGTATGAAATCTATTAACTTATTACGCCAAACATATTACAAATATAAAGGCATTTCACAAGTCATCAAAACATCAATAAGCACCTCAATTCTCAAATAAATTTGTGCTTTACTTTTTAGATAGTATATAAAGAGGAACATTATTATACACCAGATGTGTAAAGAAAATGAATAGCTTCAAGAAAACTATCTCCTTCAGCATTGAAAGGAAAAAAGGAATTATCAGCTAATCATGGTGCTACCATCAATAGCAAGCAGTAACAGAGTTCATGGAATATAATCATCATATCAAATCTTCTTTAAAATGTTCTTTCTTATTCTGACTACTTAATAACTAGTTAAGAAAACAATTAAGCATCTGAATGTCTGATATATAGTTGAATCCATCTTCATCAATACTCACAAATGGATGCAGGTCCACCATCTTCATCAACAACAGCATGCATGTCATCAAATCAGAATTCACAAACCCATATTTCACAGATTAAAACCCCCAAATTAAAACCCCTAAAATCGGAACCCTAAACCTTTGAAATTTTAGAACCAAATAGAAATCAATACATACATATTCAACAATGTGAGCACAGAGAAGACGATGATGAGAAGAATGGCGAAGAAGAGCGATGGTCAGTGCAGCAACAGCGACGGTGACTGGTAGTGAGTGGTTACTGGGTGGCGACGGTCAGCAGCGACAGTGAAAATGGCAAAGGTGAGGGTTGCTCGATCGAATCGAAAGGGGAAGGACGATGAGAAGCGCAGAGATGACGATGGTGAGGGCGGCGCAGCGACGATCAGTGCAGGAGGGCGAATAGGAGCGACGATCAGTGGCGATAGTGAGTGGTGAGTGGTGAGTGGTGAGTGGTGAGTGTGCGGCGATGTGGTGAGTGGTGAGTGGTTTCTTCGCGATGGTGAGCTTTGGAGGGTTTCTTCGTGATGGTGAGAGGGTTTTTGATTGATGAAGGGGATAAAGGGTTTCTGAGTGATGAAGGGTTTCTGAGAGGGTTACTTCGCACTTTCGCAGGGGATAAAGGCGCTATGAGTGATGAGTTTTGGAGGGAATGGACAAAATTTTCACCAAGTGTGAGTTTCCTTTCAGGAAAAAGAGAAAAAAAATTTATCAAGTGTCAAACTTTTTGACTCTAGATACATTAGGCATCACTTTTGAAGTGCACCCAAAATTTAATAAATAGGCTACCCTCTAAAAGCGCTCTCTTTGATATAAAAAGTGGACCCATAGATATCAAACATACGGCTACGCTTTATAAGTGATTTCTATAATACCTAAGGCTACACTTTTCAAATGATGCCAAAATTGTGTTTCCTTTTCTCTTACAAAAAGACAACACTGAGAAAAGCGTAGCCTATTTTAGGAATAGGCTACGCTTTTCAAATGTAGCTTAAAAAAACTGTGGCTGAATGGGTATTTTTCTTGTAGTGAACTTTATTATTTCAACTTACAACTTCAATCACAGGTTCAATGTTTCTTTTATTTAATTTTCCAATTTAATTTATGAACTTTTCCATGTTAAGATTTGAATGTTTCATTTAATATAATTGAGGTATTTCAGATTTATCACTTCTTCTATTGTTTATTATTAATTGATGTTCTAAGTTAGATCCTAACTTGATTTTGCAGTTGATTGATATTTGGAGACCCTTGAGTTAAATTACTCAAGAGTTAAATTGTAATTGGGTTTATTGTTGGCTGGCTCTCTAGTCAATAACGCTAATCCAAACACAAGAGTGAGGCTTGGGACTTGTGAATAGAAGTAGACTTCCAACTTACTTGACATTCTTTTACTTTACTTGGTAAAGGATAACTAAGTAGAAGCAACCTTCAATTATCAATTGATCTTGAGAAAAATCCAACAAGGATAGAACTTTCGATTAATCTTCTCCGGGTAAAGGCTTTTAAATTAATTACATAAAATCTCTTATTTATTTTTATTGCTTTAATTTATAAATATACCTGTGCCCATTGCCCAAACTTCAAAACCCCCAATTTACAAGACTCATAACCAATAATAAGAACATACTTTCCTGAAATTCCTTGAGAAGACGACCCGAGGTTTAAATACTCGGTTATCAATTTTAAAGGGGTTTGTTACTTGTGACAACCAAAATGTTTGTAAGAAAGGACTTTTGTCGATTTAGAAGCTATACTTGCAACGAAGATTTATCTGCAAATTTCTACCAATTTTGAAATTTGAAAATATTTTGATGCTTAACTTGTTTGAAGAATGTATTTTGGAACATGGGATTTGAGCCAAGACCACAAGCAAGTGAGTTTTGAGCCTAGTGGTGTGGTTAAATTTTATAACCACTTATTTTTCCTTCTTGTGTGAAATTGTTCTCTTCCTATGATTGTGATCTTTGATTTGTTTAATTCTATATGTCCGTTATTCCTTGTATTCATGCATGTGTATGATTGAGGCCATTGATGAGCGGATAATTTATACGCTTTTTGGCATTGTTTTTAGTATGTTTTTAGTATATTTTAGTTAGTCTTTATTATGTTTTTTTAGTTTTTAAATAAAAATCACTTTTCTGGACTTTACTGTGAGTTTGTGTGTTTTTCTGTGATTTCAGGTATTTTCTGGCTGAAATTGAGGGACCTGAGCAAAAATCTGATTCAGAGGCTGAAAAAGGACTGCAGATGCTGTTGGATTCTGACCTCATGACACTTTACACGTTTCATATTGTATTCTCTACGGCATGAGTCTCTAAACCCCATTGTTGGGGGTGAGGAGCTCTGCTGTTCTTCATGAATTAATGCAATTACTACTGTTTTCCATTCTATCACGCTTGCTTCTATTCTAAGATATTCATTCGCACTTCAACCTGATGAATGTGACGATCCATGACACTCATCATCATTCTCACCTATGAACGCGTGCCTGACAACCACCTCCGTTCTACCTTAGATTGAATGCATATTTCTTAACCTCATGATTCAGATCAGAGTCTTCGTGGTATAAGCTAGAATTATTGGCGGCCATTCCTGAGATCTGGAACGTCTAAACCTTGTCTGTGGTATTCTGAGTAGGATCTGGGAAGGGATGACTATGACGAGCTTCAAACTCGCGAGTGTTGGGCATAGTGACAGACACAAAAGGATCAATGGATCCTATTCCGACATGATCGAGAACCGACAGATGATTAGCCGTGCAGTGACAGCGCATTTGGAACATTTTCACTGAGAGGACGGGAAGTAGCCATTGACAATGGTGATGCCCAACTTAAAGCTTGCCATGGAAGGAGCCTTACGTGCATGAAGAAGAAGATAGTAGGAAAGCAGAGATTCAGAAGACAAAGCGTCTCCAAAGCCTCAACCTGTTCTTCATTACTGTATAACAAGTATTTATTTCATGTTCTTTTATCTTTTACAATTAAATCTGAGAATTATTGATATCCTGACTAAGAGTTACAAGATAACCATAGCTTGCTTCAAGCCGACAATCTCCGTGGGATCGACCCTTACTCACGTAAGGTATTACTTGGACGACCCAGTGCACTTGCTGGTTAGTTGTGCGGAGTTGTAAAAGTGTGATTGTAATTTCGTGCACCAAGTTTTTGGCGCCGTTGCCGGGGATTGTTCGAGTTTGGACAACTGACGGTTTATCTTGTTGCTTAGATTAGGAATATTTTATTTTTGTTGGTTTAGAGTCTTTTATTTGAGTTTAGTTTCATATTTTAAGTTTGGTGTTAATTGCATGCTTTTATTTTCTTTTAATTTTTTAAATTTCATGTCCGTTGTTCTTTCTTGATTTAAAAAAAAATTTCTAAGTTTGGTGTCTTCTTTGTGTTTTCCTTTAATTTTTCAAAAAATTGTGTTTGATTTTCTAAAAATTTTAAGTTTGGTGTGTTTTTGTGCTTTTATTTACTTAAAAATTTTTCAAAAATTTTTTCTTGGTGTTCAACTTGATCTTCAAAGTGTTCTTGGTGTTCACCTTGACATTCAAAGTTTTCTTGTTTGTCCTCTCTGTTTCGATCTAAAATTTCTAAGTTTAGTGTCATTTTGTTATTTTTCTCTTTCCTCATTAAAATTCAAAAATAAAAAAATATCTTTTCCTTATTTTACTCATAATTTTCGAAATTTGGCATTTAAGTAGTCAAAGATTTTCAAAATCATATCTTTTCTTTTTAGTCAAGTCAAAATTCTAATTTCAAAAATTGATCTTTTCAAATCTTTTTCAAAAATCAAATCTTTTTAATTTATTGCAATCATATCTTCTCAATCAAATCTTTTTCAAAATAATTTTCAATCATATATTTTTTATTGCTAATTTCAAAATCTTTTTAATTAATTAATTAATTTAGTCTTCAATTTGCTTTTATTTTATTTTCTTTTTTTCAAAATTTTATTTTATTTTATTTTTCATTTATTTTATTTTATTCTATTTTAATTTCGGTCACTTTTAATTAAAAAAAATAAAAATATAATTTATTTGCAATTCATATCAATTCCCTTTTCTCCATCATGGACATAAGTGGAAATGAACAGTCCAGAAGGACTCTGGGGTCATATGCTAACCCCATTACAACTGCATATGGGAGTAGCATCTGTATACCTCCCATCAAAGCAAGTAGTTTTGAGCTAAATCCTTAGCTCATTATCATGGTGCAGCAAAATTGCCAGTATTCCGGTCTTCCACAGGAAGAACCTACTGAGTTTCTGGCACAGTTCTTACGAATTGCTGACACAGTACGTGATAAAGAAGTGGATCAGGATGTCTACAGATTATTACTGTTTCTATTTGCTGTAAAAGATCAAGCTAAGAGGTAGTTAAATAACCAACCCGCAGCAAGTATGAAAACATGGAGACAGTTATCAAACAAATTCCTAAATCAATTTTACCCTCCAAAAAGGATGACACAGCTAAGGCTGGACATCCAAGGCTTTAAACAAGAGGATCATGAATCCCTTTATAATGCCTGGGAGAGGTATAGAGGGATGCTAAGGAAATGCCCCTCTGAAATGTTTTCAGAGTGGGTACAGTTAGACATCTTTTACTATGGGCTTACAGAAAGGGCTCAAATGTCTCTAGACCACTCAGCTGGTGGATCTATACACATGAGAAAAACGAATTGAAGAGGCTCAAGAACTCATAGATACAGTTGCTAGAAATCAACATCTGTACTCAAACAGTGAGTCTTCCATAAAACAAGAGGCTATGACAGTAACTACTGATCCTAATCCTCAAGAACAGATTGTTGAACTTAATCAGCAATTACTTCTTATGACAAAACAATTAGCAGAATTCAAAGAGATGCTCCAAGACACTAAAAATGATAACAAAAATATAGAAGCACAATTGAATCAGACAAGACAGCAGCTATCTAAATAGATAACAGAAGAATGCCAAGCTGTCCAACTAAGGAGCGGGAAGACATTGAATAACTCAGCTCAAAGTAGCAAAAAGTCAAGAAAGGAACAAATGATAGAGGATGACCAAACCACTTCCCAAAATCCCTCTGAGGACATCAAGAGCCCAGAGAGGAATAACTCTAGCGTTCAAACACCAGAAAAGGGGGAAAAGTTGGCGTTAAACGCCCATTCCTTGTCCAGTTCTGGCGTTCAAACGCCAGAAAAGGGTGGGAAGCTCGCGTTAAACGCCCATCCAGCACCCAATCCTGGCGTTCAAACGCCAATAAGGGGTCAGACACCTGCAAGTGCTAATAGTAACCCCTCTAAGAAGGCTTCTCCAACCACTTCTGTAGGGAATAAACCTGCAGCAACTAAGGTTGAAGAATATAAAGCCAAGATGCCTTATCCTCAGAAGCTCCGCCAAGTGGAACAGGATAAATAATTTGCCCGATTTACAGACTATCTCAGGACTCTTGAAATAAAGATCCCGTTTGCAGAGGCACTTGAGCAAATACCCTCTTATGCTAAGTTCATGAAAGAGATCTTAAGTCATAAGAAGGATTGGAGAGAAACTGAAAGAGTGTTTCTCACTGAAGAATGCAGTGCAGTCATTCTGAAAAGCTTACCAGAAAAGCTTCAAGATCCAGGAAGCTTTATGATACCATGCACAATAGAGGGTGCTTGTACCAAGACAGCTTTATGTGACCTTGGAGCAAGTATCAACCTAATACCTACATCCACTATCAGAAAGCTTGGGTTGACTGAAGAAGTCAAACCAACCCGGATATGTCTTCAACTTGCTGATGGCTCCATTAAATATCCATCAGGCATCATTGAGGACATGATTATGAAGGTTGGGCCATTTGCCTTTCCCACTGACTTTGTAGTGCTGGAAATGGAGGAGCACAAGAGTGCAACTCTCATTCTAGGAAGACCTTTCCTAGCAACTGGACGAACTCTTATTGATGTACAAAAAGGGTGAGTGACCCTGAGAGTCAATGAGGATGAGTTCAAGTTAAATGTTGTCAAAGCTATGCAGCATCCAGACACATCAAATGACCACATGAGCACTGATATTATTGACTCTTTGGTGGAAGAGATTAATATGACTGAGAGTCTTAAATCAGAGCTAGAGGACATCTTTAAAGATGTTCAGCCTGATTTAGAAGAACCAGAGGAAATAAAAGAACCTCTAAAAATCCCTCAGGAAGAGGAGAAACCTCCTAAACCAAAGCTCAAACCACTACTACCATCCCTAAAATATGCATTTCTGGGAGAGGGTGACACTTTTCCAGTGATCATAAGCTCTACTTTAAATCCACAGGAAGAGAAAGCACTAATTCAAGTGCTAAGGACACACAAGACAGCTCTTGGGTGGTCCATAAGTGATCTTAAGGGCACTAGCCCAGCAAGATGCATGCACAAGATCCTATTGGAGGATGATGCTAAGTCAGTGGTTCAACCACAGAGGCGGCTAAATCCAGCCATGAAGGAAGTGGTGCAGAAAGAGGTCACTAAGTTACTAGAGGCTGAGATTATTTATCCTATTTCTGATAGCCCCTAGGTGAGTCCTGTCCAAGTTGTCCCCAAGAAGGGAGGCATGACAGTGGTTCATAATGAAAAGAATGAACTGGTTCCCACAAGAACAGTTACAGGGTGCCGTATGTGTATTGACTACAGAAGGCTCAATACAGCCACCAGAAAGGATCATTTTCCCTTACCATTCATAGACCAGATGCTAGAGAGACTAGCAGGCCATGAATACTACTACTTTTTGGATGGCTATTCAAGCTACAACCAAATTGCAGTGGATCTTCAAGACCAAGAGAAAACAGCATTCACATGTCCATCTGGAGTATTTGCTTACAGAAGAATGCCTTTTGGTCTGTGCAATGCACCTGCAACCTTTCAGAGGTGCATGCTCTCTATCTTCTCTGACATGGTAGAGAAGTTCCTGGAAGTCTTCATGGATGACTTCTCAGTATTTGGAGACTCATTCAGCTCCTGTCTTGATCATCTAGCACTTGTCCTTAAAAGGTGCCAAGAGACTAACCTGGTCTTAAACTGGGAAAAATGTCACTTTATGGTGACTGAAGGAATTGTCCTTGGGCACAAAATTTCAAGCAAGGGGATAGAGGTGGATCAAGCCAAGGTAGAGGTAATTGAGAAATTACCACCACCTACCAATGTTAAGGTAATCAGAAGCTTTCTGGGGCATGCAGTATTCTATAGGAGGTTCATAAAAGATTTTTCAAAAATTGCAAAACCTCTAAGTAACCTGCTAGTTGCTGACACGCCATTTGTGTTTGACACAGAGTGTCTGCAGGCGTTTGAGACCCTGAAAGCCAAGCTGGTCACAGCACCAGTCATCTCTGCACCTGACTGGACATTACCATTCGAATTAATGTGTGATGCCAGTGACCATGCCATTGGTGCAGTGTTGGGACAAAGGTATAACAAGCTTCTGCACGTCATTTACTATGCCAGTCATGTTCTAAATGACGTACAGAAGAATTACACAACCACAGAAAAGGAGTTACTTGCAGTGGTTTATGCCATTGACAAGTTTAGATCCTATTTAGTAGGTTCAAAAGTGATTATGTATACTGACCATGTTGCTCTTAAATATCTACTCACAAAGCAGGATTCAAAACCCAGGCTCATAAGATGGGTGTTGCTTCTGCAGGAGTTTGATATAGAAATAAGAGACAGAAAAGGGACAGAGAACCAGGTAGCTGATCACCTGTCCCGGATAGAACCAGTAGCAGGGGCGTCCCTCCCTCCTACTGAGATCTCTGAGACCTTTTCGGATGAGCAACTTTTTGCCATTCAGGAAGCACCATGATTTACAGACATTGCAAATTATAAAGCTGTGAGGTTCATACCCCAGGAGTACAGCAGGTTGCAAAAGAAAAAACTAATTTCTGATGCAAAGTACTACTTATGGGATGAACCATATTTCTTTAAGAGATGCGCAGACAGAATGATCCACAGATGCGTCCCTAGAGAGGAGGCACAGAAGATCCTGTGGAATTGCCATGGATCACAGTATGGAGGACATTTTGGAAGTGAGCGAACAGCCACTAAAGTCCTCCAATGTGGCTTCTATTGGCCTACTCTCTATAGAGATGCCCGAGACTTTGTGCGTAACTGTGACAGTTGCCAAAGAGCTGGTAACTTGCCTCATGGTTATGCCATGCCTCAATAAGGGATCTTAGAGATTGAGTTATTTGATGTATGGGGTATTGACTTCATGGGTCCTTTCCCACCATCATACTCAAACACTTACATTCTGGTGGCAGTAGACTACGTATCTAAATGGGTGGAGGCAATTGCCACACCCACTAATGATACCAAGACTGTGCTGAAGTTCCTCCAGAAATATATTTTCAGCAGATTTGGTGTTCCCAGAGTACTAATCAGTGATGGGGGCACCCATTTCTGCAATAAACAGCTTTACTCTGCTATGGTTTGATATGGAATTAGTCATAAAGTAGCAACTCCGTATCATCCATAGACAAATGGGAAGGCTGAAGTCTCTAATAGAGAACTAAAGAGAATCCTGAAACGGACTGTAATTGCCCGTAGAAAGAATTGGGCAAAGAGCTTGGATGATGCTCTGTGGGCATACAGAACAGCATTCAAGACTCCTATAGGAACCTCTCCATACCAATTTGTGTATGGCAAGGCCTGTCATCTGCCCGTGGAACTGGAACATAAAGCCTACTGGGCAACCAGATTCCTAAACTTGGATGCTAAGTTAGCTGGTGAGAAAAGATTGCTCCAGCTAAATGATCTAGAGGAGTTCAGACTCAATGCTTTTCAAAATGCAAAAATTTATAAGGAAAAAGCAAAAAAGTGGCATGACAAGAAATTGTCATCCAGAGTCTTTGAGCCAGGACAAAAAGTTTTGTTGTTTAACTCTAGGCTCAGATTATTTCCCAGGAAATTAAAATCCCAGTGGAGGGGACCATATTTGATTACAGGAGTGTCACCATATGGATATGTTGAGCTTCAAGATATTTATTCTGACAAAAAGTTCATTGTTAATGGACAGAGAATCAAACATTATCTTGAAAGCAATTTTGAGCAAGAATGCTCAAAACTGAGGCTTGAATGAAGCTCAGTAAAGGTCCAGCTAAAGACAATAAAGAAGTGCTTGCTGGGAGGCAACCCAGCCATTAGCAAGTTATTTGTTTTAATTAATTCTTGTAGAAGTTTGATATACATTTTTCTTCAAAGGTTAATCATCAAAATTGAAGGAATTCACAGAGTTACAGAAGGATTCAGTGCAAAAAGCAGAGAAAAGGAGCTTGCTGGCAAGAAAACGCCAGTAAAGGGCATTTTGGGCGTTAAACGCCAGAATGGGTACCATTCTGAGCGTTTAACGCTAGTAAAGGTACCATTTTGGGCGTTAAACGCCAGAATGGGTACCATTCTGGGCGTTTAACGCCAGAATTGCAGCATCCTAGGCGTTCAGAAAAACGCCCAGTGATAAAGGGGTTTCTGGCGTTTAACGCCAGCCAGGGTACCTGGCTGGGCGTTAAATGCCCATAATGGCCAACAATTGTGCGTTAAACGCGCGTTTAACGCCAGAAAGGCAGGGGGAGGAGATTTTGTTTCCAACTTCAATTTTTTTTCAAATTTTCATGTTTTGACTCATAATTTTCTGCATAAACATGTTTCAAACTTTCATCATTCCCCATCAATTTTCCAAAGTTCAACAATTTTCTAAACCTCTTTTCAATTTTCTTTCAAATCCTTCACAAATCTTTTTAAAAACTCAATTATCCTCTTAATTTCTTTCCAAATCTTTTTCAACTTATCATATCATCTCTTATTTCTTAGACGCATAACCAAATTTTTAGATTTAACATCTTTATATCTTTTTCAATTACAAATCTCATCTTTTTCATATCATGATTTTATTTTCTTCCATCAATCATATCTCTATGTCATATCTCTTTCAAATTTTTTGAAATCCCTCCCCTCCTCCTATAAATATTCATTCGGCCATCCCCTCCTCTCCACCATTCTAATTTGGCTCTTCTCCTCTCTCTCCCATTTTCTTTCTTTTGCTTGAGGACAAGCAAACCTCTAAGTTTGGTGTGTTTTTCGTGATCACTGAGCTAAGACTCATCAAGATCATGGCACCTAAGGGAAAACAAACCAATTCAAGAGGCAAGAAAGAGAATACTCCAAAGACTCTTTGGAATCAAGAGGTGTTCTTAACCAAAGAGCATGCAGACCATTACCATAAAATAATGGGTCTGAGGTCAGTGATCCCGTAAGTTAAATTCAATTTGAAAGAATATGAATATCCGGAGATCCAAGAGCAAATTCGAAACAGAGGATGGGAAATTCTAGCCAATCCTGAGACAAAGGTTGGAAGAAACATGGTTCAGGAATTCTACTCAAATCTGTGACTAACAGATAAGCAGAGAATAACTGCAACCGCCTTTCACACCTACCGAACTATGGTCAGAGGGAGGCTTATTTACTTCCATCTGGACAAAATAAGAGAGGTCTTCAAACTGCCTCAACTACAAGATGATCTAGAATCCTTTAATAGGAGAATGGTGAGAGTAGATAAGGGGTTGGATCAAGTTCTAGAGGACATATGCCTCCCTGGAACTAAGTGGATAACCAATTCAAAAGGTGTCCCAAACCAACTCAAGAGGGGAGATCTCAAACCAGTTGCAAGAGGCTGGTTGGACTCATTGGGCGTTCTATATTACCCACTAGCAACCGCTCTAAGGTCACTGTCAAAAGAGCAGTGATGATTCATTGTATTATACTGGGGAAAGAAGTGGAGATTCATCATTTGATTTCTTGTGAGATTTACACAATTGCAAACAAGAACTCCACTGAAGCAAAACTGGCCTACATAAAGTTCTATATTCTAATCGATTAGATATATCTTATCTATTAGATATATATTAGAGTCTAGAAATGTAGAGTATATAAATAAATGGATATGGAATAGTTAAATTGGAGTATTTCAATAAAGAGAAATAGAAAAAGTTCAATTAATAATTTAATAATTTTTCTAAAAAATTAGAAAGAATACTTTCGTGTACTAGCTAAAGCGTTACATTTGTCTGGTGGAGATCATATTCACGCCGATACCGTAGTAGGTAAACTTGAAGGGGAAAGAGATATTACTTTAGGTTTTGTTGATTTATTACGTGATGATTTTATTGAAAAAGATCGAAGCCCTGGGATTTATTTCACTCCCCAAGCTTAATTTCTCTGCTATGTAAAGATGCTGGGGTGAGGATGGGAGTAGATGAATTCATTCCAATCGAACACCCAATCACCAAGAAGTCAATGGAAGGACAAGTGCAAGACAACTCCATCAAAAGGAGGGCGCAGGAGTTCCTCCCAGAAATTCCTGAAATTGACTACTGGACCCGCCTAGAAGCATCTGTTACCAAGCTACAAGAAGTTATGGAACAGCTTAAGGAAGAACAGCAGAATCAAAACTGCATGCTCTGCAAGCTGCTGAAGGAACAGAAGAAGCAGGGGCGTGAGCTACAGGAGCTGAAGCGCCAAAAGCTCTCCCTTGAAGGACCAAGCACCCCACAGATTGAGGGAGCATCCACTTCTCAAAATCAAGGTTGTTGAGTCCTAACTCTGTGATAACCTTTATTATTAAGAGTCTATTTTAAGAGTCATTCATTTTGCTTCTTTTAATTTTCTGTCTTCTATTATTATGGATCTGCTCTTATATTTATTTTTGAGTCTTATTTTTAGTCCATAATCAATAAAACTTAAAGTTTATGTCTTAAAGCTGTGAATGTCCCATGAATCCATCACCTTTCTTAAATGAAAAAAAAATGTTCTTAATTGAAAAAGAAAAAGAAGTACATGAATTTCGAATTTTAAAACAGTTTAATTATTTTGATGTGGTGGTAATACTCTTGTTTTCTGAATGAATGCTTGAACAGTGCATATTTTTGAATTTGTTGTTTATGAATGTTAAAATTGTTGGCTCTTGAAAGAATGATGAAAAAGGAGAAATGTTATTTGATGATCTGAAAAATCATAAAATTGATTCTTGAAGCAAGAAAAAGCAGTGAATAGAAAGCTTGCAGAAAAAAATGCAAAAAAAGAAAGAAAAAGAAAAAAAAAGAGCAAGCAGAAAAAGCCAATAGTCCTTTAAACCAAAAGGCAAGGGTAATAAAAAGGATCCAAGGCTTTGAGCATCAGTGGATAGAGGGCCCACAGGAATAAAATCCTGGCCTAAGCGGCTAAGCCAAGCTATTCCTAACCATGTGCTTGTGGCGTGAAGGTGTCAAGTGAAAACTTGAGACTGAGCGGTTAAAGTCGTGGTCCAAAGCAAAAAGAGTGTGCTTAAGAGCTCTGGACACCTCTAATTGGGGACTCTAGCAAAGCTGAGTCACAATCTGAAAAGGTTCACCCAGTTATGTGTCTGTGGCATTTAGGTATCCGGTGGTAATACTGGAAAACAAAATGCTTAGGGTCACGGCCAAGACTCATAAAGTAACAATGTTCAAGAATCAACATACGTAACTAGGAGAATCAATAACACTATCTGGATTCTGAGTTCCTATAGAAGTCAATTATTCTGAACTTTAAAGGATAAAGTGAGATGCCAAAACTATTCAGAGGAAAAAAGCTAAACGCCCCGCTCATCTAATTAATACTGATCTTCATAGATGTTTTTGGAATTCATTGTATATTCTCTTCTTTTTATCCTATTTGATTTTTAGTTGCTTGGGGACAAGCAACAATTTAAGTTTGTTGTTGTGATGAGCGGATAATTTATACGCTTTTTGGCATTGTTTTTAGTATGTTTTTAGTATATTTTAGTTAGTTTTTATTATGTTTTTATTAGTTTTTAAATAAAAATCACTTTTCTGGAGTTTACTATGAGTTTGTGTGTTTTTCTGTGATTTCAGGTATTTTCTGGCTGACATTGAGGGACCTGAGAAAAATCTGATTCAGAGGCTGAAAAAGGACTGCAGATGCTTTTGGATTCTGACCTCATGACACTTTACACGTTTCATATTGTATTCTCTACGGCATGAGTCTCTAAACCCCATTGTTGGGGGTGAGGAGCTCTGCTGTTCTTCATGAATTAATGCAATTACTACTATTTTCCATTCTATCACGCTTGCTTCTATTCTAAGATATTCATTCGCACTTCAACCTGATGAATGTGATGATCCGTGACACTCATCATCATTCTCACCTATGAACGCGTGCCTGACAACCACCTCCGTTCTACCTTAGATTGAATGCATATATCTTAGCCTCATGATTCAGATCAGAGTCTTCGTGGTATAAGCTAGAATTATTGGAGGCCATTCCTGAGATCTGGAACGTCTAAACCTTGTCTGTGGTATTCTGAGTAGGATCTGGGAAGGGATGACTGTGACGAGCTTCAAACTCGCGAGTGTTGGGCGTAGTGACAGACGCAAAAGGATCAATGGATCCTATTCCAACATGATCTCGAACCGACAGATGATTAGTCGTGCGGTGACAGCGCATTTGGAACATTTTCACTGAGAGGATGGGAAGTAGCCATTGACAACGGTGATGCCCAACTTAAAGCTTGCCATGGAAGGAGCCTTGCGTGCATGAAGAAGAAGATAGTAGGAAAGCAGAGATTCAGAAGACAAAGCATCTCCAAAGCCTCAACCTGTTCTTCATTACTGCATAACAAGTATTTATTTCATGTTCTTTTATTTTTTACAATTAAATCTAAGAATTATTGATATCCTGACTAAGAGTTACAAGATAACCATAGCTTGCTTCAAGCCGACAATCTCCGTGGGATCGACCCTTACTCACGTAAGGTATTACTTGGACGACCCAGTGCACTTGCTGGTTAGTTGTGCGGAGTTGCAAAAGTGTGATTGTAATTTCGTGCACCAGCCATCATTTCATTAGCTCACTTATCCAAATAGCCTTACCTTTTATCTCCCATTGTTAGCTACTTTGAGCCTATGATTAACCCACTTGTTCTTAATTTAGCACATTACAAGCCTTAAAGTAGAAAATAATAAATGTCCTTATTTGGATCTTTGAATTGGCTTAAGCTAGTGTGTGTGTGTATCATTCAAGTGTGGGAAAACTTGGGACATTGGGTGAATAAAAAGGTAGCCTTGTATTTTTATTGAAATGATTGGGAATTGGGTACATGCTCATGTATTGATAAAATGTATAGACATTATGCATTGATGTTAAAGAAAAAAAGGGAAAAAGAAAAGAGAGAAAAAGAAAAAAATGTATAGACATTTTGCTTGTTTGATTGTTAGTTAGGATTAGTCTTTGTTTAGATGCCGATTGATGTCATGAGTTTCTTATCTCCTTCATTGTATGACGCGTTCACTACCAAATCCGAGCTTAGCACCCTTTGATTCGGAAATTGAAAGAACCTTGCTTCATATTAGGCAAGTTCGGAGGCGGTTGGTCTTTGAGGAAGGTGAAAAGGTTCTTACCAATTCACCAACCATATCATCGTCATCCAACGAAGTAACCAATTACTCTTCCGTTGATACTACTAATGGTTTTTCTTTTGATCTAGGTTTTGACAACATGGCCGCTCCGAGAAGAGTTACTCTCAAGGAAGTGGGTGCACCGGATTTTGTTCTCCAACCTCTACATGTGCTTCATCCCAACTTGAATGCAAACTTTGAACTCAAGACCGCTCTCATCAATCTCTTACCAAAATTCCATGGACTTCCCGCACAAGATCCAATTAGACACCTCAAGGATTTTCATGGTGTATGCTCGACTACTAGGCGGGAAGGATCCGATGAAGTGGCTATATGGTTGTTTGCCTTTCCCTTCTCTCTTGAGGGAAGAGCCAATGAGTGGTTCTATACCTTGCCTAGTGATGTTGTGTCCGATTGGGATTTGCTTAGGAGAGAATTCCTTGATAAGTTCATGCCTGTGGAAATGATGGACAAGTTAAGGAAGGAGATCTCATGTATTGTACAAGGCGAGATGGAAACTTTGTATGAATATTGGGAATGGTTTCGCAAACTTCTTGATTCATGTCCCAACCATATAATTGACATTCAAGTCTTGCTTAGCTATGTGTGCCAAGGCATGAGGGAGCAAGATAAGAATTTATTGGATGCTTCAAGCAACGGTTCTTTGTCAAAGTATCGGACGGCGGAGGAGGCATGGCAACGCATTACCGACTTGGCCGAGTCCACTCAACATGCTAGACGAAGAGTTAACCGTCCAAAGGCCATAAATGAAGTTTTCTCTAGTGGTGAGACCGCTACCCTTACCAAGACTTTGTGTGAAATGACAAGCCTTCTAAAGCAACTCCAAGTGAATCAACAACCACCTCCATTTCAACAACAACCTCCTCCTCAAAACCAACAATGTCAACAATTGGTCCCTCAAAGAGTGTGTGGCATTTGCTCAAGCTACTCCCACTACACGGACGAATGTCCAAGTCTCTAAGAAGATAACACTCTAGCGGCTACCCACAACTTTTATGATCGCCCCTACTATGAACGTTCCAATCAAGGATACCATAACCAGGGGAGCAATTTTAACCAAGGGTACCCCCAACAAGGAGGCAACTATAGCCAAGGGAGTAACAATTCCAATCAAGGATGGAGGGATAGCTCCAACCAAAGTTGGCGGGACAATTATCAACAAGGAGGAAGGGACAACAGAGGCAACCAAAGATGGAACAACAACACTTCACAAAACCGTTATTCACAAAACCCTCCAAACCAACAACCAAATCAAGGAAGGAACTATCAAACCTACATAACACCTCATAGACAACCACTTCCACCCAATCAACCCCAAGCACCACAAATTTCTTACCCTTCCACATCTCCAAATCAAGATGACACACTCCGATCCATACTCTGAGGACAAAAGGAACTCCAAAACACCCTTAACTCAAGTCTTAATGGCCTCACTTCTACTCTCCAAGCTCTCATTGCTCGTATGGAGCCACCTTCTATTCCCACTCCTCAAGCATTAACCTCTAGTGCCATACCCTCTCAACCTTTGCCCAACCCCAAAGGTGGCATCAACGCCATAACCTTGAGGTCCGGAACGCAATTGAAGGAAAGAGATTCAACGGTACCTAACCCGATGAAAGTTGCTCAAGAAGAAGATGGAGTTGAGATAGAAGAAATTGAAGAGGAGGAGGAGTCACATGTAATAGTTGAAGATGAAGAACCACAATGAAGTCCCTCGAAAGAAGCAAATTTTAGAGGAAGTGGCTCAACCAATTCCATTTCCTACATTGGCAAGAAAGGCTAAGAAACATGTGGAACTTGACCCAACAACGGTAAAGATGTTCAAAAAAGTGGAGGTAACTATCCCCCTCTTTGATGCTATACACCAAGTGCCTAAATATGCGAAATTTCTTAAGGACTTGTGTATGAACAAAGATAGAATTCATGAGTTGGAAACCATTCCATTAGGTAGTTCCATTTCGGCTTTGATGGGATCCATTCCGAAAAAGTGTATTGATCCGGGTCCTTGCCTAGTTTCTTGTGTCATTGATGGAGTCCAATTCATTGATTGTATGTGATGAGTATTTTGGTGAAAAATTAATTTCTCCCAAAACACACAAATCTAACCGGCAAGTGTACCGGGTCGCATCAAGTAATAAAAACTCACGGGAGTGAGGTCGATCCCACAGGGATTGAAGGATTGAGCAATTTTAGTTTAGTGGTTGATTTAGTCAAGCGAATCGAGTGTTGGTTGGATGATTTGTAATTTGCAGAATGTAAATTGCATGAAAGTAAAGAGGGCAGGAAATTAAATTGCTGAATCTTAAGGAACAAGAAATTAAATGGCAGAAACTTAGAGTGCAAGAAATGTAAATTGCGTAATCTTAAAGTGCAAGGAATGTAAATTGCTTGAAATGTAAAGGGGATTGGGACGTGGATTTGCAGAATTTAAACAAGGAAAAGTTAAATTGCATCAAACAGAAGAGTAAAAGGGAATTGGGATTGGATCGGATCTTATAGCAGAAAAGTAAATGAACATGGAAAGCAAGAAACAGAATGTAAATTGGAGATTTGGATCTTAGGACCCAGAGACTAGAAAACTAAGTCTAGATCTCAATGCCTTCCTAGATCCAATAAAAACAATTGCAAGGGAATTGTAAATTGCAAAGAGAATAGATGAAGAGCAATTAGCCAGAAATGAAATTCAATTAACCGTAAAGAAACAGAGAGATCCAAGATTGAGATTGAAACAGAATTTCTTCAATTCTCCAATCCAAGATCCAAGACAAGTGTAATTGAAATTGAAAGCAATGAAAACAAAGAAATTAAAGATCACTCTATGCCAAAAGCTATGAAAATTCAAAAGAAAAACTCTTCTGGAAAAAGCTCCCCTAAGAACTTGAATTCTATCCTATTTATACACTTTCTTCAAATGATCTTCAAGCCTTGAGTTGGGCCTTTGCTCTTGGTGGAATTGGGTTGAAAGAGGCCTTGGTTGATTGCTCTTGAAGTTTGGAGAAGAACCAAAGTGAACCAATTGAACCGGTTTGGAGTTTTGCAAAAGTTGGACCAAAAGTTTGAGCCAAAGTTAGGGGAACTTTTCATATTAGCTAGCACAATTTGCTGATACCAACGTTGGTGCCAAAGTTAGGGGTCTAACTTTGGCTCCAACGTTGGCCCTTTCTAGTGCACTCATGCGCCAACGTTAGCCTCCAAGTTAGGGGTCTAACGTTGGCGCAAACTTTTGCTCCTCTCCCTTGTATTTTCATGTGCCAACGTTAGCCTCCAAGTTAGGGGTCTAACGTTGGCGCAAACGTTAGGTGGCCAGGGAGGAGTTTCTCATGCCAACGTTAGCCTCAAAGTTAGGGGGCTAACGTTGGCGCAAACTTTTGGTGCCCAGGGGAGAAATTCATGTGCCAACGTTAGCCTCAAAGTTAGGGGGCTAACGTTGGCGCAAACTTTTGGAGCCCAGGGGAGAATTTTCAAGTTCCAACGTTAGCCTCCAAGTTAGGGGGCTAACTTTTCAACCAAAAGTTTGTGCAAAAGTTTGGTGCTAACTTTAGGTCCAGCTTCTTGCTTCCTGGTTCAATTTCACTTATTCCATTGTCTTCTCTTTACTCCTAGCTATTCCTTCTTGCTTCAACCTTTCTCCAAGCTTTCTTCACCTATCATTAATCAACCAAACACATCAAAGCTATGCTCATAATCATGAGATATTCATTCTATCATAATATGCAACAATTATAGTATAAAACCTCATGAAATGGCATGAATTCATACATGGTTGATTCAATCAAGGGAAACATGAAAATCTACTCAATTAGCTTGTTTGTAGCTCAAGAAAGTGCATAATTCTAATGAAACCAAAAGAAAAAGACTAGTTAAAATAGGCTAGGATGACTTGTCATCACAACACCAAACTTAAAGCTTGCTTGTCCCCAAGCAAGAAAAGATTTATTGAGAAGAAAGAATGAAATGGAAGAGGATGTTCATGCTAGCAGAGTATTATTGATAGTTCATGGGGTTTTGTGTGGATATGCAAATACTCACTTCTTACTGACTCCTAGGCCTAGAAAGTCTCCTTCAAGCTTCAAGTGACATACTGCTATGACCTCTCATTATTCCTTTATCCTTGGCTATTACTTTGTTTATAAGCTTTATTTGAGTGTCATGTGTAGCAAGTTCATTTTCGTTATTTTATACTTGACACATTATTCACCATAGACACTTGGCTCACATTCCTTCTTAAAACATTGATGCCCAGCACCTCTTTGGGTTACTAAATGCCTTGTAGTTAGGTTGCTCTTGATAGTGGACTTTCAGCTGATAATCCCGGATTAGTTAACCCAAGTCACCGAGTGTTGAGGCACTCCTAAGAGCTTACTAATCCAAGCAGATCCTAGTACAAAGACATCACAGGCATATATTTTAAAGTTCAAGCTATTGGTGTCCAGCTTTGTTTCTTTTTGTTTCCTTTTGTTCTGCCACTTTTTGGCTCTCTTTTTTCTTTCCTTCTTTTTGTTTTTCTTTCTAACCAAGGAATTTTTTTTTTATTTAATTGAGATTCATAGACAGTAGGCCACTCTTTACTTAGAATGAGATATCCTAGCTCTTTATTCACTAAAAGTGAGCTATTATACAATCACACACATACCACCACTTACTTTTATTCTACTTCTATCTAACAGAGACCATCTTACTTCATATTCAAGCATTTCTTTTATTGAATTTAAAGATGCAGAGGATAACACATGCTTCTTGTCAAGTGAAAATGAACACACAAGCACACACATAAACTAGCCTACTTATTTTAAAAGAAACAAACATAATGCAAAGACTTTTAATTAAAAAGGACTACTTAGAAATGCAAAGACAACTTAGAACAGATAGAATGCATGCTCTTTTTATAGTGATGAACAAGGAGCAAGTCCACCTTTCATTTGTCATGCCTTTTCTTTCTCCTTTCATATACTTGGCTGATATTGTTCCCACCATCCGTGTTTGGTGTCTGTTGATCTTGCCAAAAGCCAGCCTTATTCATAGCCTCCTCCACTCTATCTTTAAGTCTCATAGCCCTGCTTACTTCTACCTCACTTCTCTTTTTGAAGAATTCATCAAAGGTTGGGAACGCCGGATCCATGTTGTGCAAATGTTCTCCAATATAGTTCAGTTTGATTTGGCTATTGATGTTGTAATCGGCTTGTACTTCATACCTTGCATCTTGGAGTGTTGTGAACTCCTTGAAAGCCTTCAAACTTTCAGCTTGCATTTGTTCCAACTTCCCAAAAGGTTCATGAGATTGAAAAGCATGTTCTTCTTGCATCACAAGGAATCTTGACTCGAATTCACTTTGTTTGCTCATTATTCTTAGCTCTCTTTCTTCTTGTACTTGTTGGTTCTTCATGTACAGAGAATGGTATTCCTCTTGCCTTTCTTGGATTCTCGTGTACTGTTGAGACAATCTTCCTATTGCTTCTTGCATTTGAGTCATATCCATATTACCATGTGGGAAAAAGTGTGGCTGTTCCTCCTCCTCTTGTGGCTCTTCTTCTATGTGTGGCTCATCTTCTTCCATTGGTTCTTCTCTTTCCCTTCCTCCATGTGGTCTTTGGCCTTGATGTGCTTCAAGGGGCATCATCATTCGTTCAATGGTTATGGGCATGCCTTGGCTTAACCACATTGGATTCTCCTCTTCCAATGGAACCTTAGCCTTTGCACACAACCTCCAAATGGTACTCGGATAGTACAACCAAGATCCGGCCGAATTCTTTTCAGCCAGCTTTTGAATGTCTTTTGCAAGGATTTCATGAACTCTTATCTCTCCTCCCACCATGATACAATGCAGCATCACGGCTCTCTCCCTGTTAACTTCTGAGGTGTTTACTGTGCCCAGAATTGATCTTTTCATCAACTCATACCATCCTTTTGCTTCCGGAGTGAGGTTACATCTCTTCAGGAACTTGTATCTGTTCTTGTTATCTCCTTCCCACTCTGAGTTCTCAAAACAAATGTCTCTCGCAATCTCCTCATAATCCTGATCCTCATTCAATCTTTGTTGGTATCCCGGTTCATCAAAGCGGACTGACTTTAGTTTCAAGACTTTTTTTATTGCATCTGGGCTAAAGTCTACTTCCACCCCTCGCACATAGCTCTTGTACGTTGGGGGCTCACGCATGTCAAGCCTTGGGACATTTGCATAGAACTCTCTTATGATATTGGCATTGATTCGGGTGGCTGGTGATGCAAGTTCTTCCCACCTCCTCTTCCGGATTTTGTTCTTCATTTCTTGACATCCATCATCCGGCAACAAGAATGGAATTTCAGGATAGATTCTTTTCTCGTTCATCCATTGAATTTGCATTTGATGAAACCAAGACTTGAACCTCCGTTGGTCATATTCATGTGTGTCTTCCTCCACTATGGGATCTTTTCCTTTTCTTCGTTTGGTTCTTGAGGAGGAGGCCATGGTCACTTGGTTGGTTGAGAAGGAGTGTGAAGAATGTTGGAGAGTTTGATGTGTGTTTGGGGCAAAAAGAAATTGAGACCGGATTTGCTATGACAAGAAATGATGAAGAGAAGTTTAAATGGTTGGAGTTTAAAGTAGGAGAAATGTTGAGCCGAGCTTGTTATGTTGAGGAGTGATGAAGGGAATGAAGTTTCTAAGGTTGGAATGATTTGGTCATGTGCATGGCTTGAATGTGGTATGTTTTTAAATGAGCAATGAAGGGCTAGGATGCAATTAGACACTATGGGGATCAAAGGTGTGCATGTAAGGATGAATGAAGACAAAATTTGCTCCTTCCCTAGCCTTTGCCGTGATCATTCTCAAGGAGTGGCAGATTTCTTTCTTGAAGCATGTGATGGGATTTTGTCCTTATGCTATGCTTTCCTTTGTCTTGTCTTTTTCATTGAAGATTCTTTGACCTCCTAGTTATTGCAACAAGACAACATACATTAGTCTTATCCAACCGTAGCAAGAGTGTTCTTTTTAGTAACACTATGTGAAACATCAATTCTTATCTCATTTGAACCGTGACACTCTCTTTGGAGGACACCAAACTTAATGTTTGGTAATGTATAAAGAAAATGAGTCTCTTCCTCCAATTAGTGAAGTTCAAATGTTAAATGTTCATAAGAATTGTTTTCATTACACTTTCTTTTTCTCTCTTTTTTTTTTTCATGAAGGATCAATTGTATCCTTAAATCGGTGCATCAAAGTTTGATAAACACCAAACTTTTTTCTTGTCAAAGGGTACATCACAATTAATGCCTTCATTACCGAATAAGAATTTTTCTATTTATAAGGTTTTGGAAAATAACAATTGTATGATTATTGATGCATGAGTTTCAAATTTTCATGAAGCTATGTGAACACCAACTTAGTGTTTGGCCATATGCTTTATCAAGACATTTAAGCATGTGAAACGAAATTCTTTGTAACATTGGTTTAGTGTGCTTGGAGGCACACCAAACTTAGTATATGTTTCATAACAGTGCATGCAGTCAATGGACATGTTCATGAAAAGAGAAAAGAATTCATGCTCAAATGATCATAACTTATTGAATTTAAAATGACATGAATCTTAAAGCATGGGTTGCCTCCCATGGAGCGCTCTTTTATTGTCACTAGCTTGACATTGAGGCTTTCTTTTATGGTGGTTGGTGCTTGTAGGGCCTCAATTTGTCTCCCCTGACCGTGATCCTCTTCTTTGTTCTCTGGTGTTCAATTTTAGCATGTTCTACTGATAGTATGTTGCTGACAGTGTAATAATCCTAGGTTTGTTGATTTGCCCCCAGCTGTTGATATATCAGTTGCACTTTGTCACCTTTGGAAAGCCCCTCTGTTGGAATCTTTCTGTTCTTCCAACCCCTTTTTGCTTTGTTTCTGCGCTTCATCTTTCCTTTTGTTGATCTTTCTTTTCTGGCTATAGGCTTTCCTTGGGGACCTCTCTTCTCAGTGGCCAGTACTCTAATATCCTCTTGGGCTTCTTCATCAGTCTGCACAATCCTTAGTATTGGGAAGTTGCTGTGACCTTCCTGGTTATTTTTCATATAGTCTTTCTTCTCCTTGCTAACTTGTGCCTCTGGTAACACCTTCAGAGTGACACTTCGGTCATGCATCCTGAGAGTTAATTCCCCTTCCTCTACGTCTATGATAGCTCTAGCAGTGGCCAAGAATGGCCTTCCCAGTATAACAGAGTCACCATCATCATCGTTTGATTCTAGAACCACAAAATCAGCAGGGTATATAAAACTGTCCACCTTGACCAAAAGATTTTCAATTACACCCCTGGGGTATACCATTGACTTGTCTACCAGCTCCAAAGACATTTGTACTGGTTTGACCTCCTCTATATGCAGCTTTTTCACCAAGGAGGATGGTATTAAGTTAATACTTGCTCCGAGATCGCACATTGCTTTAGTGATGGTCAATTCCCCAATGGTGCAAGGCAACAGGAAGCTCCCTGGGTCCTCAAGCTTGGGAGGAAGCCCCTTTTGAATCAAGGCCCTGCATTCCTCAGTAATCATTATGGTTTCTTTCTCATCCCAGCTTCTTTTCTTGTTGATAAGATCCTTCAGAAACTTGGAATATAGAGGCATTTGCTCAAGTGCTTCAGCCAAGGGGATATTAATTTCTAGCTTCTTGAAAATCTCAAGGAATTTGTGAAAATGCTGGTCTTTGACCTCTTAGTTGAACCTCTGGGGATATGGCAGTGGAGGTGTGATGCTTTTTCCTATTTGTTGCTGTCCCTGAGCTACTTCCTTTGAGCTATGTGGCTGGTTGTCCTTCTCTTTAAGTTTCTCAGTGCTTTTGTTTGGCATCACAACTTGCTCCTTAGCCTCATCTGCCTTTGTTTGCTTCTCATCCTCCGTTGGTTCTTTGATGTTTTCTGTTTGCTTCCTTGTAGTGTCATTGTTGCTTATCAATGTTCTCCCACTCCTTAATTGTATTGCCTTGCATTCCTCCTTGGGATTTGGAATTGTGTCACTGGGCAGTGAGTTTGAAGGTCTCTCAACAGATACTTGCTTGGAGAGTTGCCCCATCTGTCTCTCTAGGCTCTTCAGGGAGGCTTCCTGATTCTTGGTTACCATTTCCTGGTGTTTCAACATTTTGTCTATCATGGCCTCGAAGTGAGTGATTCTTTGGGCTTCAGGTGATACTTGAGGTGGGTTATGAGATGTGGGTGGTAGATGGTAGGCATTTTGGTTGGTGGGTTGGTTATTAGATTGGTATTGGTTGAGGTTGGGGTAGTTGTTTTGAGGTTTTCTGTAGGGGTTTTGGTTAGTCTGCTACTGGTTGTGGTTTTGGTTGCTTCTTGGGTTGTGTTGGTTTGAGTTCCTCTGCCATGGTTGTTGGTTTTGGGTATGGTTATCTCCCCATCTGAGGTTTGGGTGGTTCTTCCAGGATGGATTGTATGTATCACCATACACTTCATTTGGTCCTTGGTTGTGCATATACTGTACTTGCTCTTGTTGTTGTTCTTCTTGAGTTTCTTCACTCTGTCCCCATGTGGTTGATGGTTGGCTGGTGTTAACTGCTGCAACTTGGAGACTATCAATCCTCTTGGCCATTTGCTCAAATTGTTGTTGAATTTGCTGCTGCATCATCTTGTTTTGAGCCAGGATTGAATCCACTCCTTCTAGCTCCATTACTCCTCTCCTTTGTGAGGGTTGGCGGCCTCTTTGATGAGCAAAGAAATATTGGTTGTTGGACACCATATCAATGAGTTCTTGAGTCTCTTCTGCAGTTTTCATGAGTTGCAAGGAACCTCCAGCTGAATGATCCAAAGCTTCCTGGGACTTCAGTGTTAAGCCTTCATAGAAGTTTTGAAGCTTCTCCCACTCATTAAACATGGCAGGGGGACATTTCCTGATCAGAGCCTTGTACCTCTCCCATGCCTCATAGATGGGTTCGGCCTCCATTTGTGTAAATGTTTGTACCTCAGCCTTTAACCTTATAATCCTCTGAGGTGGATAAAACTTGGCAAGAAACTTGGTTACCAAATCATCCCAGTTGTTGATGCTGTCCCTTGGAAAGGATTCCAACCATTGAGTGGCCTTGTCCCTGAGAGAAAATAGGAATAGCATCAGCTTGTAACTGTCAGGGGGCACTCCATTAGTTTTGACAGTGTTGCATATCCTCAAGAAAGTGGATAAATGTTGGTGTGGGTCCTCAAGTGGTCCTCCACCAAAAGAGCAATTGTTCTGAACCAAGGTGATGAGTTGTGGCTTGAGTTCAAAATTGTTAGCATTGACATTTGGAGCCAAGATGCTGCTCCCACAATGTCTAGGATTTGCAAAGGTATAGGAAGCCAAAACTCTCCTCTGGGGTGGGTTGCCATTGTTGTTGTCTTCTCCACCTGGTGGATTGGTCAAATGTTCCTCCATCTCTTGGAATTCTTCGTCTGATTCCTCTTCTCCAACAATATTTTTCCCTCTTTCAGCTCTTCTTAACCTCCAGAGGGTTCTTTCGTCTTGTTCATGAAAATTGGGTATGGCTCTTCTTGTACCTGACATACAAGCAGAACATAAGAACACACAAACCAGTGACACTTCAATCTACTGCTAGAATGAAGTTTTAGTTAGCTTAAGCAAAAATTCAAATAGTTAGTGGGTTAGTCAAAATTAGAGAAAGATAAAGAAAAAGTGCTTGATCTAGATCACCACCTCGCTTAATCATTGTCAATCTAATCAATCCCCGGCAACGGTGCCAAAAACTTGATGAGTATTTTGGTGAAAAATTAATTTCTCCCAAAACACACAAATCTAACCGGCAAGTGTACCGGGTCGCATCAAGTAATAAAAACTCACGGGAGTGAGGTCGATCCCACAGGGATTGAAGGATTGAGCAATTTTAGTTTAGTGGTTGATTTAGTCAAGCGAATCGAGTGTTGGTTGGATGATTTGTGATTTGCAGAATGTAAATTGCATGAAAGTAAAGAGAGCAGGAAATTAAATTGCTGAATCTTAAGGAACAAGAAATTAAATGGCAGAAACTTAGAGTGCAAGAAATGTAAATTGCGTAATCTTAAAGTGCAAGGAATGTAAATTGCTTGAAATGTAAAGGGGATTGGGACGTGGATTTGCAGAATTTAAACAAGGAAAAGTTAAATTGCATCAAACAGAAGAGTAAAAGGGAATTGGGATTGGATCGGATCTTATAGCAGAAAAGTAAATGAACATGGAAAGCAATAAACAGAATGTAAATTGGAGATTTGGATCTCAGGACCCAGAGACTAGAAAACTAAGTCTAGATCTCAATGCCTTCCTAGATCTAATAAAAACAATTGCAAGGGAATTGTAAATTGCAAAGAGAATAGATGAAGAGCAATTAGCCGGAAATGAAATTCAATTAACCGTAAAGAAACAGAGAGATCCAAGATTGAGATTGAAACAGAATTTCTTCAATTCTCCAATCCAAGATCCAAGACAAGTGTAATTGAAATTGAAAGCAATGAAAACAAAGAAATTAAAGATCACTCTATGCCAAAAGCTATGAAAATTCAAAAGAAAAACTCTTCTGGAAAAAGCTCCCCTAAGAACTTGAATTCTATCCTATTTATACACTTTCTTCAAATGATCTTCAAGCCTTGAGTTGGGCCTTTGCTCTTGGTGGAATTGGGTTGAAAGAGGCCTTGGTTGATTGCTCTTGAAGTTTGGAGAAGAACCAAAGTGAACCAATTGAACCGGTTTGGAGTTTTGCAAAAGTTGGACCAAAAGTTTGAGCCAAAGTTAGGGGAACTTTTCATATTAGCTAGCACAATTTGCTGATACCAACGTTGGTGCCAAAGTTAGGGGTCTAACTTTGGCTCCAACGTTGGCCCTTTCTAGTGCACTCATGCGCCAACGTTAGCCTCCAAGTTAGGGGTCTAACGTTGGCGCAAACTTTTGCTCCTCTCCCTTGTATTTTCATGTGCCAACGTTAGCCTCCAAGTTAGGGGTCTAACGTTGGCGCAAACGTTAGGTGGCCAGGGAGGAGTTTCTCATGCCAACGTTAGCCTCAAAGTTAGGGGGCTAATGTTGGCGCAAACTTTTGGTGCCCAGGGGAGAAATTCATGTGCCAACGTTAGCCTCAAAGTTAGGGGGCTAACGTTGGCGCAAACTTTTGGAGCCCAGGGGAGAATTTTCAAGTTCCAACTTTAGCCTCCAAGTTAGGGGGCTAACGTTGGGGCTAACTTTTCAACCAAAAGTTTGTGCAAAAGTTTGGTGCTAACTTTAGGTCCAGCTTCTTGCTTCCTGGTTCAATTTCACTTATTCCATTGTCTTCTCTTTACTCCTAGCTATTCCTTCTTGCTTCAACCTTTCTCCAAGCTTTCTTCACCTATCATTAATCAACCAAACACATCAAAGCTATGCTCATAATCATGAGATATTCATTCTATCATAATATGCAACAATTATAGTATAAAACCTCATGAAATGGCATGAATTCATACATGGTTGATTCAATCAAGGGAAACATGAAAATCTACTCAATTAGCTTGTTTGTAGCTCAAGAAAGTGCATAATTCTAATGAAACCAAAAGAAAAAGACTAGTTAAAATAGGCTAGGATGACTTGTCATCAGTATGCACGACCTTGGTGCATGCGTTAGTATTATGCCTCTTTCCATTTATCATCTATTGAAGCTCCGACCATTGAAGCGGTCGGCGGCTAGGTTTGTCTTGGCGGACAAGAGCATAATAACCGTGTCAGGTATTGCGGAAGATGTGTTGGTCGACATAAAGGGTTTGATATTCCCAATTGATTTCCATATCACTGAGATGCCACCAAGCGAATCCGAGAGGGCATCATCTATCCTACTTGGGAGGCCATTTTTGAGGACCTCTAGATTCAAGTTGGATGCCCATTCGGGAACTTACTCATTCGAGATAGATGGGGGAGTTGTAAGTTTTAGTCTAGAAGAAGCAATGAGGCACCCACCGGAGAACCATTCCGTATTTCGATGTGATTTTATTGACAACATTGTAGCGGAAGTGCATTGTGCAAAGCTAGAAGAGAAAAATATGATTGAAGAAAATAGTGAAGATCCAAGTGAAGAAGTTCAAGCGGCAAGCCAAGAGCAAAAGCTAGAATTGAAGCCATTACCACCCCACTTAAATTATTCATACCTTGATGAAGCCCACAAGTTTTCGGTGATTATAGCAAGGGAACTCAATCCTCAACAAGAAGAGAAGTTGCTACGCGTTTTGAGGAAGAACAAAAGGGCAATAGGGTGGAGTTTGGCGGATCTAGTGGGGATAATTCCCCAAGTGTGTGAGCACTGTATCTTTTTGGAAGAGGGAGCTAGACCCGTGAGACAACCTCAAAGGCGATTAAATCCTACTATTTTGTAGGTTGTCAAGAAAGAGGTAACAAGGTTACTTGAGGCGGACATCATCTACCCTATTTCGGATAGTGAATGGGTAAGTCCCGTTCAAGTTGTACCTAAGAAGTCCGGGGTAACCACAATTAAGAATGAAAGCAGGGAGCTCATAGCAACACGGGTGCAAAACTCTTGGCGAGTATGCATAGACTACCGAAGGTTGAATGCAGCCACTTGAAAAGATCACTTTCCACTTCCGTTTATCGATCAAATGCTCGATCGATTATCCGGTAAGTCTAATTATTGCTTCCTAGATGGCTATTCAGGATACTTCCAAATACACATTGCTCTAGAGGACCAAGAAAAAATAACATTTACTTGCCCTTTTGGAACTTATGCCTACAAGCGTATGCCATTCGGCTTATGCAATGCACTGGCAACTTTCCAAAGGTGCATGATGAGCATCTTTGCGGATTTTCTAGAGCAATGCATGGAGGTATTCATGGATGACTTCACGGTATATGGTGATTCCTTTGATCTTTGCTTGGATAGTCTTGAAAAAAGTTTTGGAAAGATGTACTAAAACTAACCTTGTCTTAAATTTTGAGAAATGTCATTTCATGGTCAAACAAGGCATTGTTTTGGGACATATTATTTCCAAAGATGGTATCTCCGTAGATCCGGCTAAAATTAATGTTATATCTAGTTTGCCTTACCCCTCTTCCGAGAGGGAGGTCCGCTCTTTTCTTGGACATGCAGGATTTTATCGGAGATTCATAAAGGATTTTAGCAAGGTGGGATTGCCTCTCTCAAGGTTGCTACAAAAGGATATTGAGTTTGACTTAAGCAAGGAATGCATGGAGGCTTTCGACAAGCTCAAGGTAGTATTGACCCAAGCTTCCATTGTACGAGGGCCGGATTGGAGTAGGCCATTTGAAATAATGTGTGATGCTTCAAATTTTGCCGTGGGAGCCGCGTTAGCACAACGCGAGGGTAAGAATCCATATGTCATAGCCTATGCATCAAAAACATTGGATGGAGCCCAATCCAACTACACTACTATCGAAAAAGAACTTTTGGCCATTGTTTTTGCCTTGGACAAGTTCCGAGCATATCTTCTCGTTTCAAGGGTGGTAGTGTACTCGGATCATGTGGCATTAAAGTATTTGTTGGCTAAGAAGGAATCCAAACCAAGATTGATTAGATGGGTTTTATTGTTGTAAGAGTTTGACTTGGAAATCAAGGATAGGAGTGGTACGCAAAACCTAGTGGCAGACCACCTAAGTTGCCTTGAACACACAAAAGGCAATACTACTCATATCAATGATTCTTTTCCCTTTGAGGTCTTGCATGCAATCTTGGAAACCATTCCTTGGTATGTATCCATCGCCAATTACTTAGTATCTCGCTCCTTCCCCCCTAATCTCTCCAAACACCAAAGGGATAAGCTAAAAAGTGAATCCAAATACTATGTATGGGATGACCCATACCTTTGGAGATGTAGGGCAGATCAAGTAATTCGGAGGTGCATTCTACAAACTGAATTCCACTCAATCTTGGAAGCTTTCCACTCCTCCGAAGGAGGAGGCCATTTTGGACCTCAAAGAACGGCAAGAAAAATCCTAGATTGGGCTTTTGGTGGTGATGAGCGGATAATTTATACGCTTTTTGGCATTATTTTTAGTATGTTTTTAGTAGAATCTAGTTACTTTTAGGGATGTTTTCATTAGTTTTTATGTTAAATTTACATTTCGGGACTTTACTATGAGTTTGTGTGTTTTTCTGTGATTTCAGGTATTTTCTGGCTGAAATTGAGGGAATTGAGCAAAAATCAGATTCAGAGGTTGAAGAAGGACTGCTGATGCTGTTGGATTCAGACCTCCCTACACTCAAAATGGATTTTCTGGAGCTACAGAACTCAAAATGATGCGCTTTCAATTGCGTTGGAAAGTAGACATCCAGGGCTTTCCAGCAATATATAATAGTCCATACTTCTCCCGAGTTTAGACGACGCAAACTGATGTCAACACCAGCTCTCTGCCCAATTCTGGCGTCCAGCGCCAGAAACAAGTTGCAAAGTGGAGTTCAACGCCCAAACTGGCACAAAAGCTGGCGTTCAACTCTAGAAAGAGCCTCTGCACGTGTGACATTCAAGCTCAGCCCAAGCACACACCAAGTGGGCCCCAGAAGTGGATTTATGCATCAATTACTTACTTCTGTAAACCCTAGTAGCTAGTTTATTATAAATAGGACTTTTTACTATTGTATCAGACATCTTTTGATCATTTTTAGATCTCTAGACCTCCATGGGAGGCTGGCCACTCGGCCATGCTTACCCTCTATTCACTTATGTATTTTTAACGGTAGAGTTTCTGCACTCCGTAGATTAAGGTGTGGAGCTCTGCTGTTCCTCAAAGATTAATGCAAAGTACTACTGTTTTCTATTCAATTCATCTTATTTCGCTTCTAAGATATTCATTCGCACTTCAACCTGAATGTGATGAACGTGACAATCATCATCATTCCCTATGAATGCGTGCCTGACAACCACTTCCGTTCTACCTTAGATTGAATGAGTATCTCTTAGATCTCTTAATCAGAATCTTCGTGGTGTAAGCTAGATTGATGGCGGCATTCATGAGAATCCAGAAAGTCTAAACCTTGTCTGTGGTATTCCGAGTAGGATTCTGGAATGGATGACTGTGACGAGCTTCAAACTCGCGATTGCTGGGCGTAGTGACAGACGCAAAAGGAGGGTGAATCCTATTCCAGCATGATCGGGAACCTCAGATGATTAGCCGTGCTGTGACAGAGCATTTGGACCATTTTCACAAGAAGAGGGGATGTAGCCATTGACAACGGTGATGCCCTTGCATAAAGCCAGCCATGGAAAGGAGTAAGACTGATTGGATGAAGACAGCAGGAAAGCAGAGATTCAGAGGAACGAAAGCATCTCTACATGCTTATCTGAAATTCTCACCAGTGATTTACATAAGTATTTCTATCCTTCTTTTATTACTACATTTCGAAAACAACATAACTATTTTATATCCGCCTGACTGAGACTTACAAGGTGACCATAGCTTGCTACATACCAACAATCTCCGTGGGATTCGACCCTTACTCACGTAAGGTTTATTACTTGGACGACCCAGTGCACTTGCTGGTTAGTTATGTGAAGTTGTGAAGATATGTTTAGACCATGGTTCTGTGCATCCGTTTTTGGTGCCATTGCCAGGGAATCAATTTCGAACAACAATTCACAAACTGAGTAACAATTTCGCATACCAAGTTTTTGGCACCGTTACCGGGGATTGAACGAGTTTGGACAACTGACGGTTCATCTTGTTGCTCAGATTAGGTAATTTTCTTTTTGTTTTATTTTCAAAAATTTTTCAAAATTCTTTCAAAAATTTCTCCTTTGTTTTCGAAAAAAGAAATTTTTTAAAAAATGTTTTCAAAAAAAATTTTTTCTTCAGAATTTTTAAGAATGAATTCTAGTGTTTCATAAAGCATGTTGAAGCCTGGCTGGCTGTAAAGCCATGCCTGTAGGGCATGTTAGGCGTGTCATGTCTGATTTACATACTAAAGCTTGGCTGGCTATTAAGCCATGCCTGACCCTTTGATTGGAGCTTTAGACTAAAGAGCAAAAGATTCCTGGAATTCATATTAAAAATTTTGGAATCCTTATTTTTCTTTTTCAAAATGATTTTCGAAAAAAAATTAAAAGAAAATACAAAAAAAATTAGAAAATCATAAAAATCAAAAATATTTTTTGTGTTTCTTGTTTGAGTCTTGAGTCATGTTATAAGTTTGGTGTCGATTGCATGTTCATCTTGCATTTTTCGAAAAAATTCATGCATTCATAGTGTTCTTCATGATCTTCAAGTTGTTCTTGGTAAGTCTTCTTGTTTGATCTTTGAATTTGCATGTTTTGTGTCTTTTCTTGTTTTTCATATGCATTCCTGAATTCTTTATGTCTAAGCATTAAAGAATTCTAAGTTTGGTGTCTTGCATATTTTCTTTGCATAAAAAAAAATTTCAAAAATGTGTTCTTGATGTTCATCATGATCTTCATAGTGTTCTTGGTGTTCATCTTGACATTCATAGCATTCTTGCATGCATTCATTGTTTTGATCCATAACTTTCATGCATTGCATCATTTTTCTTGTTTTTCTCTCTCATCATAAAAATTCAAAAAAAAGATCTTTCCCTTTTTCTCTCTTAAAATTTTGAAAATTAGATTTGACTTTTTCAAAAAATTTTAAAATCTAGTTGTTTTTATGAGTCAAATCAAATTTTCAATTAAAAAAAAAAATCTCTTATCTTTTTCAAAATCTTTTTCAAAAATCAAATCTTTTTTCAATTTTTTTTAGTTATTTTCGAAAATTTGAAAAATATTTTTCAAAAATCTTTTTCTTAATTTTACATCATATTTTCGAAAATAACATCATCAATTAATGTTTTGATTCAAAAATTTCAAGTTTGTTATTTACTTGTTAAGAAAGATTCAAACTTTAAGTTCTAGAATCATATCTTGTGATTTCTTGTGAATCAAGTCATTAATTGAGATTTTAAAAATCAAATCTTTTTTAAAAACTAATTTCTATCATATCTTTTCAAAAAATATCTTCTTATCTTATCTTTTTCAAAATTTGATTTCAAAATATCTTTTCTAACTTCCTATCTTCTTATCTTTTCAAAAGTGATTTTCAAAATTTGTTTCAACTAACTAACTAACTTTTTGTTTGTTTCTTATCTTTTTCAAAACCACCTAACCAACTCTCTCTCTCTAATTTTCGAAAATATCTCCCTCTTTTTCAAAAATTCTTTTTAATTAATTAATTATTTTAACTTTTGATTTTAAACTTTTCAAAAAAAATTACTAACCTTTTTCAAAAATTATTTTTCGAAAATTACTAACTCTTTTTCAAAAATTATTTTTCGAAAATCCTCTCCCTCTCTCATCTTATTCTATTTATTTATTCATCTACTAACATCTCTTCCTCACATCATTCACCAAATTCGAACCCCTCTTCTATTTGTGTTCGAATTTTTTTCTTCTTTTCTTCTTCTACTAACAATAAAGAACCTCTTTACTGTGACATTGAGGATTCCTCTTCTTTTCTTTTTCTCTTCTATTTCTTATGAGCAGGGACAAAGAAAAAGGCATTCTTGTTGAGGCTGATCCAGAACTTGAAAGGACTCTGAAGAGAAAACTAAGAGAAGCTAAATTACAACAATCCAGAGACAACCTTATTGAAAATTTCGAACAAGTAAAGGAGATGGACGCCGAACCCAACAACAATAATGCAAGGAGAATGCTTGGTGACTTTACTGCACCTAATTCCAATTTACATGGAAGAAGCATCTCCATTCCTACCATTGGAGCAAACAATTTTGAGCTGAAACCTCAGCTAGTTTCTCTAATGCAGCAAAACTGCAAGTTTCATGGACTTCCATCTGAAGATCCTTTTCAGTTCTTAACTGAATTCTTGTAGATCTGTGATACTGTTAAGACTAATGAAGTAAATCCCGAAGTCTACAGGCTCATGCTTTTCCCTTTGCTATAAGAGACAGAGTTAGAGTGTGGTTGGACTCTCAACCCAAAGACAGCCTGACTTCTTGGGATAAGCTGGTCACGGCTTTCTTAGCCAAGTTCTTTCCTCCTCAAAAGCTGAGCAAGCTTAGAGCTGATGTTCAAACCTTCAGACAGAAAGAAGGTGAATCCCTCTATGAAGCTTGGGAAAGATACAAGCAGCTGACCAAAAAGTGTCCTTCTGACATGCTTTCAGAATGGACCATCCTGGATATATTCTATGATGGTTTATCTGAGCTATCAAAGATGTCATTGGATACTTCTGCAGGTGGATCCATTCACCTAAAGAAAACGCCTGCAGAAGCTCAAGAACTCATTGACATGGTTGCTAATAACCAGTTCATGTACACTTCTGAGAGGAATCCTGTGAGTAATGGGACGCCTATGAAGAAGGGAGTTCTTGAAATTGATACTCTGAATACCATATTGGCTCAGAATAAAATATTGACTCAGCAAGTCAATATGATTTCTCAGAGTCTGAATGGAATGCAAGCTGCATCCAACAGTACTCAAGAGGCATCTTCTAAGGAAGAAGCTTATGATCCTGAGAACCCTGCAATAGCAGAGTTAAAATACATGGGTGAACCATATGGAAACACCTACAATCCATCATGGAGAAATCACCCAAATCTCTCATGGAAGGATCAAAAGCCTCAGCAAGGCTTTAATAATGGTGGAAGAAACAGGTTTAGCAATAGCAAGCCTTTTCCATCATCCACTCAGCAACAGACAGAGAATTCTGAGCAGAATCCATCTAGCTTAGCAAATTTAGTCACTGATCTATCTAAGGCCACTGTGAGTTTCATGAATGAAACAAGATCTTCCATTAGAAATTTAGAAGCACAAGTGGGCCAGCTGAGTAAAAGGATCACTGAAATCCCTCCTAGTACTCTCCCAAGCAATACAGAAGAGAATCCAAAAGGAGAGTGCAAGGCCATTGAATTAATTACCATGGCCGAACCCACAAGAGAGGAGAAGGACGTGAATCCCAAGGAAGAAGACCTCCTGGGACGTCCAGTGATCAATAAGGAGCTTCCCTCTGAGGAACCAAAGGACTTTGAGGCTCATCTAGAGACCATAGAGATTCCATTCAACCTCCTTATGCCATTCATGAGCTCTGATGAGTATTCCTCTTCTGAAGAGAATGAGGATGTTACTGAAGAGCAAGCTGCCAAGTTCCTTGGTGCAATCATGAAGCTAAATGCCAAATTATTTGGTATCAAAACTTGGGAAGATGAACCTCCCTTGTTCACCAATGAACTAAGTGATTTGGATCAAATGACATTGCCTCAGAAGAGACAGGATCCTGGAAAGTTCATAATACCTTGTACCATAGGCACCATGATCTTTAAGGCTCTGTGTGACCTTGGTTCAGGGATAAACCTCATGCCCCTCTCTGTAATAGAGAAACTGGGAATCTATGGGGTGCAAGCTACTAAAATCTCATTAGAGATGGCAGACAATTCAAGAAAACAGGCTTATGGACAAGTAGAGGACGTATTAGTGAAGGTTGAAGGCCTTTACATCCCTACTGACTTCATAGTCTTGGATACTGGAAAGGAAGAGGATGAATCCATCATCCTAGGAAGACCTTTCCTAGCCACAGCAAGAGCTGTGATTGATGTGGACAGAGGAGAATTGATCCTTCAAATAAATGAGGACAACCTTGTGTTTGCAACTCAAGGATCTCTCTCTGCATCCATGGAGAGGAAGCATAAAAAGCTTCTCTCAAAGCAGAGTCAACCAAAGCCCCCACAGTCAAACTCTAAGTTTGGTGTTGGGAGGCCACAACCAAACTCTTAAGTTTGGTGTCAAACCCCCATATCCAAACTCTAAGTTTGGTGTTGGGAGGTCTGAACAAAGCTCTGCACATCTGTGAGGCTCCATGAGTGCCCACTGTCAAGCTATTGACATTAAAGAAGCGCTTGTTGGGAGACAACCCAATTTTTATTTAATTATATTTTTTATTAGTTATATGTCTTTATAGGTACATGATCATGTGGAGTCACAAAATAAATCAAAAAAATTGAAAACGGAATCAAAAACAGCAGAAGAAAAATCACACCCTGGAGGAAGACCTTACTGGCGTTTAAACGCCAGTAAGAAGCATGTTTTGGGCGTTCAACGCCAGAACAGAGCATGGTTCTGGCGCTGGACGCCAGAAATGGGCAGCATCTGGGTGTTTGAACGCCAGAAATGCACCCTGGAGAAGAGCTGGCATTGAACGCCCAGAACAAGCATGGTTCTGGCGTTCAACGCCAAAAATAGGCTACAAATGGGTGTTCAACGCCCAGAACAAGCACCAATCTGGCGCTGAACGCCCAGAGTTGTGTGCAAGGGCATTTTGCATGCCCAATTTGGTTCAAGGTTGTAAATCCTTGAACACCTCAGGATCTGTGGACCCCATAGGATCACCTCAGGATCTGTGGACCCCACAGGATCCCCACCTACCACCACTCACATCCATCCACTCTTCCCCATAAACCTACCTCATAAACTCCACCTACCTTCAAAATTCAAAATCAATTTCCCACCCAAACCCACCCCATATGGCCGAAACTTAACCCCCCTCCCTTCCCTATATATAGCCCTCCATTCTTCTTCATTTTTACACAACACAACCCTCTCTTCTCTTCTTGGACGAAACACAACCCCTTTTCCCTCTCCTCTATACTTTCTTCTTCATCTTCATCTATTCTTTCTTCTCTTGCTCGAGGGCGAGTAAATTTCTAAGTTTGGTGTGGTAAAAGCATAAGCTTTTTGTATTTCTATTACCATTGATGGCACCTAAGACCGGAGAATCCTCTAGAAAAGGAAAAGGGAAGACAAAAGCTTCCACCTCCGAGTCATGGGAGATGGAAAGATTCATCTCCAAAGCTCATCAAGACCACTTCTATGATGTTGTGGCCAAGAAGAAAGTGATCCCCGAGGTCCCTTTCAAGCTCAAGAGAAATGAGTATCCGGAGATCCGACGTGAAATCCAAAGAAGAGGTTGGGAAGTCCTAACAAACCCCATCCAACAAGTCGGCATCCTAATGGTTCAAGAGTTCTATGCCAATGCATGGATCACTAGGAACCATGATCAAAGTAAGAACCTGAATCTAAAGAATTATGTTACAATGGTTCGGGGGAAATACTTAGATTTTAGCCCGGAGAATGTGAGGTTGGCATTTAACTTGCCTTTGATGCAAGGAGATGAACGCCCCTACACTAGAAGGGTCAACTTTAATCAAAGGTTGGACCAAGTCCTCATGGACATATGTGTGGAAGGAGCTCAATGGAAGATTGACTCTAAAGGCAAGCTGGTTCAACTAAGAAGATTCGATCTCAAGCCTGTGGCTAGAGGATGGTTGGAGTTCATCCAACGCTCCATCATCCCCACTAGCAACCGATCTGAAGTTACTGTGGATCGGGCCATCATGATCCATAGCATCATGATTGGAGAAGAAGCAGAGGTTTATGAAGTCATCTCCCTTGAACTCTACAAAATAGCCGAAAAGCCCTCTCCTGTGGCAAGGCTAGCTTTTCCTCATCTTATCTGCCATCTATGTTACTCAGCTGGAGCTTTCATAGAAGGAGACATTCCCATTGAGGAAGAAAAGCCTATCACTAAGAAAAAGATGGAGCAAGCAAGAGAGCCCATTCATGGAGCTCAAGAGGCGCAGGAAGCTCGTCACCATGAGATCCCGGAGATGCCTCATATGCATTTTCCTCCACAAAACTATTGGGAGCAAATCAACACCTCCCTAGGAGAATTAAGTTCCAACATGGGACAACTAAGGGTGGAACATCAAGAGCACTCCATCATCCTTCATGAAATAAGAGAAGATCAAAAAGCAATGAGGGAGGAGCAACAAAGACAAGGAAGAGACATAGAAGAGCTCAGGACATCATTGGTTCCTCAAGAAGGAAACGCCACCATCACTAAGGTGGACTCATTCCTTGTTCTTACTTTCTCTGTTTTTCGTTTTCTATGTTAAGTGCTTATCTATGTTTGTGTCTTCATTACATGATCATTAGTAGTTAGTAACCATGTCTTAAAAGTTATGAATGTCCTATGAATCCATCACCTCTCTTAAATGAAAAATGTTTTAATTCAAAAGAACAAGAAGTACATGAGTTTCGAATTTATCCTTGAACTTAGTTTAATTATATTGATGTGGTGACAATGCTTCTTGTTTTCTGAATGAATGCTTGAACAGTGCATATGTCTTTTGAAGTTGTTGTTTAAGAATGTTAAATATGTTGGCTCTTGAAAGAATGATGACAAGGAGACATGTTATTTGATAATCTAAAAAATCATAAAAATGATTCTTGAAGCAAGAAAAAGCAGCAAAGAACAAAGCTTGCAGAAAAAAATAAATAGAAAAAAAATATAGGCGAAAAAAAATAGAAAGAAAAAGAAAAAGCAAGCAGAAAAAGCCAGAAGCTCTTAAAACCAAGAGGCAAGAGCAAAAAGCCAATAACCCTTAAAACCAAAAGGCAAGGGCAAATAAAAAAGATCCCAAGGCTTTGAGCATCAGTGGATAGGAGGGCCTAAAGGAATAAAATCCTGGCCTAAGGGGCTAAACCAAGCTGTCCCTAACCATGTGCTTGTGGCGTGAAGGTGTCAAGTGAAAACTTGAGACTGAGCGGTTAAAGTCAAGGTCCAAAGCAAAAAAAGAGTGTGCTTAAGAACCCTGGACACCTCTAATTGGGGACTTTAGCAAAGCTGAGTCACAATCTGAAAAGGTTCACCCAATTATGTGTCTGTGGCATTTATGTATCCGGTGGTAATACTGGAAAACAAAGTGCTTAGGGCCACAGCCAAGACTCATAAAGAAGCTGTGTTCAAGAATCATCATACTGAACTAGGAAAGTCAATAACACTATCTGAACTCTGAGTTCCTATAGAAGCCAATCATTCTGAACTTCAAGGGATAAAGTGAAATGCCAAAACTATTCAAGAGGCATAAAGCTACAAGTCCCGCTCATCTGATTGGAGCTATGTTTCATTGATAGTTTGGAATTTATAGTATATTCAACTCCAGAAAGTGCCTCTGCACGTGTAACATTCAAGCTCAGCCCAAGCACATACCAAGTGGGCCCCGGAAGTGGATTTATGCATCAATTACTTACTTCTGTAAACCCTAGTAGCTAGTTTATTATAAATAGGACTTTTTACTATTGTATCAGACATCTTTTGATCATTTTTAGATCTCTAGACCTCCATGGGAGGCTGGCCACTCGGCCATGCTTAGCCTCTATTCACTTATGTATTTTTAACGGTAGAGTTTCTGCACTCCGTAGATTAAGGTGTGGAGCTCTGCTGTTCCTCAAAGATTAATGCAAAGTACTACTGTTTTCTATTCAATTCATCTTATTTCGCTTCTAAGATATTCATTCGCACTTCAACCTGAATGTGATGAACGTGACAATCATCATCATTCCCTATGAACGCGTGCCTGACAACCACTTTCGTTCTACTTTAGATTGAATGAGTATCTCTTAGATCTCTTAATCAGAATCTTCGTGGTGTAAGCTAGATTGATGGCGGCATTCATGAGAATCCGGAAAGTCTAAACCTTGTCTGTGGTATTCTGAGTAGGATTCTGGGATTGAATGACTGTGACGAGCTTCAAACTCGCGATTGCTGGGCGTAGTGACAGACGCAAAAGGAGGGTGAATCCTATTCCAGCATGATCGGGAACCTCAGATGATTAGCCGTGCTGTGACAGAGCATTTGGACCATTTTCACAAGAAGAGGGGATGTAGCCATTGACAACGGTGATGCCCTTGCATAAAGCCAGCCATGGAAAGGAGTAAGACTGATTGGATGAAGACAGCAGGAAAGCAGAGATTCAGAGGAACGAAAGCATCTCTACACACTTATCTGAAATTCTCACCAGTGATTTACATAAGTATTTCTATCCTTCTTTTATTACTACATTTCAAAAACTACATAACTATTTTATATCCGCCTGACTGAGACTTACAAGGTGACCGTAGCTTGTTTCATACCAACAATCTCCGTGGGATTCGACCCTTACTCACATAAGGTTTATTACTTGGATGACCCAGTGCACTTGCTGGTTAGTTATGTGAAGTTGTGAAGATATGTTTAGACCATGGTTCTGTGCATCCGTTTTTGGTGCCATTGCCAGGGAATCAATTTCGAACAACAATTCACAACCTGAGTAACAATTTCGCATACCAGGTGGCCAACTCTTTTCAAGGACTCTTCTCATTTTTGTAAATCTTGTTCTCAATGCATTAGATTTGTAGATATCTCTAAGAAGGATGAAATTCCCTAACGAACCATGCTATTTTGTGAGATTTTCGATGTGTGGGGAATTGATTTCATGGGGCCATTCCCAAATTCTAATGATTTTCTCTACAGTCTACTAGCCGTTGATTATGTGTCCAAATGGATGGAAGCGATACCCACCCGGACAGATGATGCTAACGTAGTCCTTTCTTTTGTGAGAAATAATATAATTTTTAGATTTGGGTCGCCACGAGCAATCGTGAGCAACCAAGGTTCACACTTTTGCAACAGAAGAATGGAAGGACTCATGAAGAAGTATAGCATCATGCATAAAGTAGCCACGGCCTACTACCCACAAACAAATGGCCAATCCGAGGTTTCTAATCGGGAGATTAAACACATCTTGGAAAGGATTGTGAAACCCAATAGGAAAGATTGGAGTGCCAAGCTCACCGACGCATTATGGGCCTACCGAACGACATACAAAACGCCAATTGGCATGAGTCCCTTTCGGTTAGTGTATGGCAAAGCTTACCATTTGCCGGTGGAAATAGAGCACAAGGCATATTGGGCCATCAAAGAGTGTAATTCATGTTTGGATGGAGCCGAAATTGAGAGGAAGATACAATTAGCGGAGTTGGAATGTTTGAGGCTTGAAGCTTATGAGAACTCTAGACTTTACAAGGAAAAGATGAAAGCCGTGCATGATAGGAACATAAGAGGCAAAGAATTTAAAGCCGGTGATCTAGTCCTTCTTTACAATTCTAGACTGAGATTGTTGCCCGGTAAACTAAGGTCAAAATGGGAAGGCCCATATCAAGTACAGAAGGCGGAACCCTATGGGGTTTACCATTTGTGCCATCCCTCAAGGTCGGATATCATCAAGGTCAATGGGCACCGTCTCAAGTTGTATCATGGTGAGCAAATGAAGAGCAACAAAGAGGTTGAGGTATTCCTTTTGGAAGACGCACCTCTTGTCAAAGAGCAATGAACAAGTGAAAGTCCAACTTAAGGACATTAAACAAAAGTGCTAGGTGGGAGACACCCCACCATGGTGAGATCTATCCTTTCCCTCCTTTGTGTACCATTTTTTTTTCTTTTTTTTGAATTCTTCATGGTTTTGTAATTGTTTAGCTACACTTTTTCTTGATTAGCATTGCTTGTGCCTACCTCGGATAACTTGTTCATAAAGACTTGCATTGATTTTTCCATGAATGACTTGATTATGTGGTAGAAGCACATTTCTCTTTAGATTTTGCATTGATTTTAGGTGCCTTTGATTGTTTTGGCTTGTTTGGCTAGTGAATACATGATAATTAGGCATTTTTTCTATTCATTAAAAAAAAAGGAGGGGGGGCACGCATGCGCGCACTGTGCGCGTATGCGTCCCTAGGCTTTCGCAACCCCTAGGCCATTTACCAGAGAGTTGTGCAAATTTTGGGCCAGCTTTGGGCCTTGGGCATAACCAACATCACGCGTGCGCGCACGAGACGCGTACGCGTCCATGTCAATTCACGCAAAAATACGCGTGCACGCACTAGCCGCGTATGCGTCACTAATGCATTTTGCGACCTTGGGCCATCGTCCAAAGAGTTGTGCCCGGGTTGGGCCAATTTCATGCTACTGGCTCAGCTCAACTCACGCGTAGGCGCACCTGGCGCGCACGCGTACCTCGCCATAATGCCAATCGACGCGTCAGCGCACCGTGCGCCTCCGCGTCGCTCAACAAATTTTACTTTCTGGTACTTTTTCCCGAGAGTTGGGCCAGAGTTGTGCCCAACCTGTGCTCAGGGCACAACACATATGCACGCGCATGCGCACCTGGCGCTCGCGCACACACTCACATTTCACTACTTCACGCACACGCGCACCGTGCGCGTCCGCGTCGTTACTGATTTCGCCGATGCGCGTGCACGTGATGTGCGGAAAACGATCCGACACAAAACTCACCGGCAAGTGCACCGGGTCGCATCAAGTAATAATAACTCACGGGAGTGAGGTCGATCCCACAGGGATTGAAGGATTGAGCAATTTTAGTTTAGTGGTTGATTTAGTCAAGCGAATCAAGATTTGGTTGAGAGATTTGTGATTTGCAGAATTTAAATTGCATGGAAAATAAAGGGAATGGGTAATTTGCATGAAATTAAAGAGAACTAAAATTTAAAATGCCAAATCTTAAAGAGCAAGAAATTAAATAGCAGAAACTTAGAATGCAAGAAATGTAAATTGCAGAATCTTAAAGTGCAAGAAATGTAAATGGCTTGAATTGTAAAGGGAATTGGGAATTGGATTTGCAGAATTTAAACAAGGAAAAGTAAAATTCAACACACAGAAGAGTAGAAGATGCCTTGGGTTGAATCGGATCTAAAACAGAAATATAAAAGAGCTTGAAAAGCAGTAAACAGAATGGAAATCCAGATCTCAGGACTCAAGAGACTAGATAACCAAGTCTAGATCTCAATGCCTTCCTAGATCCAACAAGAGCAATTGCAAAGGAAATGTAAATTGCAGAGAAAGTAGAAGAAGAAGCAATTAACAGAAACTGAAATTCAATTGTGCAGTAAGTAAACAGAGAGATCTCAGGATGAGATTGAAACAGAATTCCTTCAATTCTCCAACCCAAGATCCAAGCAAATGCAATTGAAATTGAAAGCAAGAAAACTAAGAGGAAGGGAATTCAATTCTCCTTCCCCGAGACTTAGAAACTCAAAATCACTCAACACCAAAAGCTCTCCGAAAACTACCTACGAAAACTAAAGGAAAGCTCCCTACACAACTACCCAATCAAAACCGAAAAGAAATTTCTCTCAAAAACATAAATCTTAAGCTATTTATACACTTTTTTCAAATGGTCTTCAAGCCTTGAATTGGGCCTTTGCTTTTGATGGAATTGGGTTGATAGAGGCCTTGGTTGATTGCTCTTGGAGTTGGAGAGAGAACCAAAGTGAACCGGGTTGGGAATTATAAAAGCTTGAGTAAAAGTTTGAGGCAAACTTTTACTCAAACTTTTTACACCAGCTGCCCCATTCTTGCTGCTACCAACGTTTGAGCTAAAGTTTGGGGTCAAACTTTTGCTCAAACGTTGGCCCCCTTATGCACACTCATGGCGCCAACGTTTGCCAAAAAGTTTGAGGCAAACGTTGGCGCAAACTTTTTGTCTCCAGGGTGTGTTCCTGATGGCGCCAACGTTTGCCAAAAAGTTTGATGCAAACGTTGGCGAAAGCTTTTGTCCTCCAGGGTATTGATTTGTGATGCCAACGTTTGCCAAAAAGTTTGAGGCAAACGTTGGTGCAAGCTTTTTTCCCAAAAGTTTGAGCTAAAGTTTGAGGCAAACTTTTGCTCAAGCTTTTTGTTCCCTGTGGTGTTTTCACTTATTCCGAAAGTTTGAGCTAAAGTTTGAGGCAAACTTTTGCTCAAACTTTTTGTTCTCTCTTGCTCCTAGCCATTCCTTCTTGCTTCAACCTTTCTCCAAGCTTTCTTCACCTATCATTAATCAACCAAACACATCAAAGCTATACTCAAAATCATGAGATTGTCATTCTTTCATAATATGTGGCAATTATAGCATAAATCCTCATGAAATTGCATTAATTTATCTATGGTTGATTAAATCAAAGAAAACATGAAAATCTACCCAATTGGCTTGCTTGTGGCTCAAGAAAGTGCATAATTCAATTGAAAACAAAATAAAAAGGCTAGTGAAACTAGGTTAAGATGACTTGTCATCAGCACGCGTGCATGGCGCGCCCGCGTCGGTTTCGCAAACCAATTGAATGAGAGTGTGCCTTTTTCCCTCCATTTTCTTTCCTCTTCTTACCATCACCCCTCTTCTTCACCTCTACCCTCCTCTACCATCCCTACCTCTTCTTCTCCACCACCTCCAGCGGCAACCACCACCTCCGGCAGACCCACACCTCTTTTCCCTCTCCTCTCCTTCACTAACTCTTCTCTCACCTCCATACCCTATCTCCTTCTCCCCCCTCTAAGGTACCCCTCCTTTCTAAATCTTTAATTTTAGTTCCCCTTTCCTTTTTTTTTCCATCCCCCCAATTACATGCTCTTATTTTTTTTAAGTAGTTGCATTCATGTTCTCCTTGTTTATTGCATTTTATTTCTTTATTTCTTTTCATTTTCTCATGCGTGTTCTAAGTGGAGCTTACTCTTGCATTGATGAGTTTGTTTGATTTACTTGCATTCTTTTGTATTTAGTGGTGTGATATGATGATTGACGATGCTTTATGGGGTTCTACATTGCCACTATTCTCTAAGTTTTTGTCATAAAGGGATGCACACCAAGTGTTTGATGAAAGAACCATATGACTTCTTGGAATCATTTTGACTAAGTGTTCTCTATTTTGGTGTTCCTTCTCATTCACTTGTTTGTTCATGTATACATTGAGCTTACCACATTTCTTGCTTCATTTCTACACGCTTATCCCATATTTTTTCTTACCTCCTGTTGTTATTGTTATAAGTGTGCGCTTCTCATGCTTCGTGTTCGCATGCCTATACCACTCATGTATCACATGCTAGTGACTAGATATGATCTTCATTATTGTCTTAGTTACATGTTGCAGCGGTCATGTATCTAAGCCACTTATTCTTTTGTGCTTTATAACTTGCATGATTTTTCTTTCTTGGCGCCTCGTTAGGCTTAATTTCACCACCTTTCCTTCTTTTCTAGGATGGTGCTCAAAAGAGACAATGGAAAGGCGCCCAAGAGGTACCATCACGGTCTACTGGCAGAGCACACCAAGGCCCGCAAGCTAAGGCCCTCCTCACAAAGCCCAGGAGCGTTGCTAACATTGATGTTTCGGAAAAAGATAATCCGGCGAGGGATCTGAACAAGTTCCCCAACCGCTATTGTGAACTTGTCTATCCCTTGATCAAACCAAGGAACTATCATGCGGAGCCCCTTCTGGCCCCTCCGGCTCATGTCATACCGCTCATTTTGCCCCACATCGAACGACAGCAATGGGAATTCCTATTGAGGAAGCCACGGGAGGCGAACTTGTCATGGGTGTCTGAATTTTACACCAATTTCCATTCCCCTTCCCTCACATCGGTATTGGTGCACCGAAGGCAAGTTTCCGTCAATGAGGAGGCCATTCAAAATGTGCTTAAGACCTGAACATTAGCGGACGGGGTTGATACCTATCAGGAGATTTTGTCGGCCCGGTGCGAATATGCATTTGATTGGGATGCTATTCTTAAGGTCATTGCCACACCCGAATCATTCTGGATTTGAGGTAGGATGAGGCCCTGGCCCAAGGGCATTGACGCAGATTTCCTCACCAGAAAGGCTCAAGCATGGGCCCAAATTCTAGCCCACTACGTGCTCCCAAGCACCCATGGCTCATCTATCACTGCCGAGTTAGCCTTGTTGGTTTGGTGTGTCCTCACAGAGAGGCCGGTGCATGTCCCCCGTCTCATCTGCCAATCTATGGGCCGTATTCACGCTAAGGGGAATCTACCTTTTCCCGCTCTAGTGTCCGACTTAGTCGCCACAGACGGTGTTCCCCGAGAGACTGACGTTAGGATTTTTACCAGTAAAGAGATTCATAGAAACAGTTGCGTTGTAGATATAGTCTCTAAACTGACAAAAATCCCTTCGTACAAACGTTTTAGGTGTCACAAGTAACAAACCCCTTTAGAAATTGTTAACCGAGTATTCAAACCTCGGGTCATCTTCTCAAGGAACTGCGAGGAAGTATGTTCTTACTATTGGCTATAAAGGTTGTAATCGGGGTTTAGAAGATGAGAATCAAGTAATTTAAATGACAAGTAAAGTAAATGGCAATTAAAATAAATAAATACTATAAAGCAGACTTTTGGCAAGGTAAGAGAAGTTGGAGGTCCAACGTAGTTATCTCTCTCAACTATAATGAAAGCTGAATCTAAACTCCACTTGATCAACTTATACTAGGGCAAGGGAAGGTTAAGGGACTAATTAAATTGACCTTTGAATCCTATTTATTTCCTAAGAAAAGGTTGGGATTACTCAAGTTCAGCTCAATTAGCAAGATAACGATTATCAATTATGTTGAGTTTAATAACTGTTGAGTTACTAAATTCTTAACCAGGACCAAAAGGGAAAAAAGTAAAATAGCTGGAATAATAAAAATATCCTTAGATGGGAAGCAATAGTAACTTAAATCAAAGAGAACAATCATAAACTGAAAATACCTCAATTATCATTAATTCGAATAACAGTCTGTAACATGGAAGAATTCTTAAATTAAATTATAATAATCAATTCAAATGTTGGAATAAATAAATAAAAGTAAAACTAAAATAAAAGAACATTAAACCTGGGATCCAGAGTTACTCTTAAAACAAGAAGAAATCCTAAATCCTAAAAGAGAGAGAGAGGATCTCCCTCTCAACTAAATCTAAATCATTGAAAAGTAAAATATGCGAGCTCTCTTTGAATGGGTGCATTCCCACACTTTATAACCTCTGGTCTATGCTGTCTGTACTTGGATCTGGGCCAAAAAGGGCTTCAGAATTCGCTGGGGGCATATTCTATAAATTCTGATACGTGGCCTCTGTCACGCGTCCGTGTGGCTCACGCGGTCGCGTCATTTGGAGCTTTTCCTTGCCACGCGGTCGCGTCAGTCATGCGACCGCGTCATATGCGTTCTGCTTAAGGCGTGCGGTCGCGTCAGTCATGCAGCCGCGTCGCTGCTGATTCATGCTTGGCATGCGATCGCGTCGTCCATGCGATCACGTGGATACCAGTTTCCTTAAAGCTCCGTTTTGCTTTCTCCTTCCATTTTAGTATGTTTCCTTTTCCATCCTTTAAGTCATTCTGCCTTAGAAAATCTGAAACTACTCAACACACTAATCACGGCATCGAATGGAAATAAAGGTAATTAAATTAATTAATTTTAAAGCTTAGGAAACATGTTTCTCACAATATGACATAATAAGGAAGGGAAAGTGAAACCATACAATTAATGTGAATAAGTAGGTGAAGGAATGTATAAATTACTCAAATTAAGCACAAAAGAACTCATGAAATATGGGTTTATCAACCTCCCCACACTTAAACACTAGCATGTCCTCATGCTAAATCCAAGGTAAATAATTAAGGTTAAAGTGATGGAATGTCATGCAATGCAACCTAATTTAAATGCAACTACCTAAATGAATGATGCATCATGCAACTCTAATTTATTCACTCATATATAAAGCTTACATGTAGTCAAGTTAATTCACATTCTCAAGGAGTCATGTATATATATATAGCCAACCCTTAAATAATAAAGCATTTTAGCAAATGAGATGGGAAAGAAAACTTTGTACAAACTTGCAAAACAATTAGTAAATTAAGTACAGATATATGTTGATGAGTTATTGAACCCTCACTGGATTTTGTGTTTACTCTCTAGTCACTCGGTGTTTATTGGGTTGATTCACTCCATCTTTCTTTTTATTCTTAATTTCTATAGCTTTGTTCTTCATCTAACCAATCAACAATTATAGAATATAGTCATACCAAAAAGTCATGAGGTCTTAATTAAGGTTGTAATGGGGCCAAGGTAAAGGTAAGGATTTATGTATAGGGTTAAGTGAGCTAATAAGCGAATCCTTAATTAGACTAAGATCTCACCTAACATACATTTTTAGCAAGATAAAACTTCTTTACCTATTATCTCATATCATCCCATTTATTGTTACATGCTCATGTTTCACTCTTTTATTATTATCCCATGTGCATTGCTTTTATTTTGCATTGGGGAATTTCTTTTGTATCCCCTTTTATTCAAATGCTGAAAAAAAATAACTTTCTCTCTCTCTTTTTTTTTTAATGCACATGGTAATTGAATTACTTAGATTTTTTTCACGAACATGCTTCCCAAATTTATTTTATTTCTTTTAACTTCTCTTACCTTTTTGTTTCTATCATCCATGTTCCCAAAAGGTTTCCCACATTTAACTCTATTCATGATTTTCTATCTTAAGCTAACCAAGGATTCACTTGGGATTTTCTTTTGTTTTTCTGCTTAAGGCTAGTAATTTGGCTAAATAGAATAAAGGGATTTTAAAAGGCTCAAGGGGGCTAACAAGGGTGATGTAAAAGGTAGGCTAATTTGGGGTGAGTGAGCTAGAATCAAATGATGGCCTCAATCATTCTCTTGGTATGTATCTATTCTATATTCTATAATTGGACATATAGATTAAAGCAAAGGAAAGAACATTAGAATAAAAAGAAATGTAACACACAGAAATAAAATTATGGTTTGAATGCAACCATACAATTTAAGCTCAAGACTCACAGGCTGTGTGTTCTCTAACTCAATCATCATATATCATTTATATATTGTATGCAGGTTTAGTTAAAAATTCCCATTATTCTCATAAAAAAAATTATTTAGGGTGGCTTTTAAAGTTTTAACGTTCCTCCTTGATGAAATGTTGTCAGCTTAACTACATCATGTAATGCTATATACAAGGTTTGTGGATTTGAATCTGTTATGTTCAATTTCCTAGCTTACTTCCTTTTTATATTTTTCAATTTAAATTATACTATCTTATACTAAAAAGGGTAAACTATACTAATTAATCCACTAATAAATCAGAATTGCAAACTAAACTAAATAACTAAAATGAACTAAATGGCTAAAATATGAACTAAAGATGCAAAATGCAGAAAATAAAGTAAAAATATATAAAAGCAATGTATAAGTACTCAGAAAATAACAGTAAAAAGAAAAATACAGAAAAATATCTAAAATAAAAGAAAAAGTATGTAGTGGTTCACCAAAATAAACGCCAGAGATGGCAACCTCCCTACACATAAAAGGAAGCATCGTCCTCGATGCTCAATCAAGCTGGGTGTGAAGGAGTGTCATCACTGGGAGGGATGGTAGCGGGGGTCTCAGTGGTGGTGGTGGGCTGAGGGTCTGGCTGCTGTGGAGGAGGTGCTGACTGGATCGGGATCTCAAGATCTGCAGCCTCAATCTGATGTGGGATCGCTGCCTGTGGTGCGGCTGGTGCTGCCTCCTGGGGATTGGTCTCTGCCTCGGGCGTATCCGCCTCCTCCTCAGATGCCTCAGATGGTGTGTCAGGCTCAGACGGGATGTCACTGGATCATATCATCAGCTTTAGGTGCTCAAAGCGCCACTTGTTGCGACGCTCCATCTGGTCAAGTCGTCAGAACAAGCGGTGCACCAGATGATAGACGGGCTCTGTGGCAGGTGGAGGTGCAGTGATGGTAGCAGGGGTAGGTGGTGCAGTAGTGGAGGAAGAGGGTCCAGCAGACTGTGAGGCTGACTCATCAGAAGCAGTGAATGGTGTTGGTCTGTGGCCCAGGGCTAAGAAGTTCTGGCTGTGCGGAATGATCTTCCTGCAATCCGCCGCTGGTGGTCTCTCATCGGCATCCTCCCATGGCACATCAGCTCGACGGCCAAGCTGTGTAACTAGATATGGAAAGGGGAGGGTGCCTCGGACGTGGACCCTGGCCATATAATGCCGAATGAAACGTGGCAGATAAAGGTCCTTACCCTCCAGCACACACCAAAGGAGGGTGATCATAGCAACCGGGATCTCCGTCTCGTGAGTACTCGGCATCACATAATTACTCAAGATCTGATGCCATAACCGAGCCTCATCGTTCAAGTATTCTCTCTTGATCCCTCTAGGCATGGTAGTGTCCTGACCCATCTCCCAAGGAACTGTCGGGTCGAGAGCTATCCGTGCCTTCACGGCATCCCAATCAAACTTCATCTGGCGCATGTCTTCCTCAGCCTTTGAATAACCATCAGGCTGATCGAACTTGGCTGGGAGCCGGAGAATGTCCTCTAAGGCCTCCTCAGTGACCAGAATTTGTTTTCCTCTCAGGTTCACTGCATCTAGGGTGGTGAGGTAGTAGTTGCAGTAGAATTCCCGGACCCAAGATGAATTGACCTCTGTCAGTGTTCTCTCCAGAAAGAACCAGCCCCTTTGCTTAATTTGCTTAGTGGTGTACTGCTGGAGGGCTTTTGAAATCTTCAGAGTTCGTTCCAGGTATAGATTTCTGGAGTTTGCAAAAGCCGGGTACCTCAACTCACAGTACCAGTTTGAAAATTTTATAGGATCAGTTGCAGGGAGCAGCTGTTCAGCTTTTTCCTGCTGTGTGAAGTTCTTCTCCCGCCATGAAGAATCATGCATTAGAGCAATGATGGACTGGGAGGAATCTGCTCTCTTGCGCTTGCCAGTAGCTTTTCCTTTTCCTTTCCTCTGTGAGGCAGACATCCTGAAAAACAGAAAATTAGGATATGGATAAAAATAGGAACGCAATTAGGCAATTAAATAAAGGAAGCTCAAAGCAGCAAGGGAGAAATAGAATAAGGAAAATGAGTAAATTAAGTGTGATTGAATTTATGTTAAATGGAAAAATAATCAATATGCCATGTTTAGAAAGTTAGAGGAAAGTGAAAATAATCAGAAAAGAGATTAAAAGTGTTAGTATGGTTAGAATTTGAAAAAGAAATTAGTAAATTAAAATTAGTGAGTTAGGAAAGAGCAGGTTAAAGTAAGTGGCATAGAAAAATTCCATATAACAAGGATTCACAGGTAAGAATAGAAGTACTCATAATCGAACAAGGAAAACAGGGTGATGCTGATTCGAATAGAAATAAAGAGAGTAAAAATTGGAATCAGTGAATCACAAATGCAGTTTATCAACCAGGAAATCAAAGAGGATAAGAAAGTCTGCCATAGCATTCATGAAATGGTTTGGGTAAAGTAGAGTAAAACAGAGTTCAGAAATGCCAAACCAAAACATGAATGAAAAAAATTTTTTTAAAAATTTGGGCAGCATTCTGGCTAAAATTGGATTATCTCAGAAAATAAACAGCAATCATAGCAGTTCATATGAATTTAAAAACAAGCTGTAGAAACAGAAAAATTTAAGGTAACAAGCAGCAATTGCAAGAAATCACAACATATGAACGAGGTCACAGGAACAGCAAAATTGCAGTTATGATAAAAAATAAACAGGAACAGTGCAAGTAAACAGACCTAGATCCACTAACCAGAGCCTAAGCTACCTAACAACCTAAAAATCCACTATAGCATGCATATCTATCTATCCTAATGATGAACAGAAACGGAAAAAATTATAGAAAAATGATGAACGGATAAAAGGGGGTTGCGTTTTGCGAAACCTGGTAGGCGGGAGGGGTGGAACGGGGAAGAAGGTGGTTGCGGCGGTGTCCGGCGCGGTGGCGGGGCACGGTGTCGCGGTGGCGGCTGATGGGGGCAGTGGTGGCGAGGGTTTTGGGTTAGTGATAGAAGAAGGGGGTGCGGGTGGGTGGCGGAGAGAGAGGGGGGGCGCGGCTGGGGGGCCGGTGGTCGCGGAGGCAGTGGTGGAGAGGGGAGGAGAGAGGAAGAAGGGAGAAGAAGGGAGGGGAGGGGGTTGCGGCGGCGGCGTTCGGGGTGGCGGCGGCGTCTGGGTGGCCGGCGGTGACGGCTGGGTGGTGCTGGGTGGTGGTTGGAGGGAGAGGGAGCAGAGAGGGAGAAGAGGGTTGGGGGTGGGGGGCTCGCGACTGATAGGGTTCACGGGCTGCGGGGGTTATATTTTCGAATCCATGCGACCACGTGGGGCACGCGATCGCGTGGTTGGGGTGAAAATGGGAGTGACGCGATCGCGTGGGGTGCGCGATCGCATGAGAGGGGGGAAAAGAAGGGTGACGCGATCGCGTGGGTCGCGCGATCGCATCGCTGGAATTTGTGCTAAACGCACGACTCCAGCGCCGTTTTAGCGCAACTCTCTGTCTCCTTTTAGGGTGATGTGCAATCCATGCGACGCGATCGCATCGCTCACGCGGTCGCGTGCGATTGGTATTTGTGCAAGTGACGCGATCGCATGGGGCATGCGATCACGTGGGCCAATTTGTGCGAAACGCACAGGGGCCGCACGATTCTAGCCTAACTTTTTATTCGTTGGATCCTTACGCTGATATATATATCATGCGTCTGCGTGGGTCACGAGGTCGCGCGGGTGGTGTTTTCCGCGATATGACGCGATCGCATGGGGCATGCGGTCGCGTCGTGCACCCCTTTTTTTTTTTTATGAAAAATGCAGAATGCAATGATTAACATGAATGCTATGCATGATTCCAGGTTTAATAAATTAAAATGAAAAAGGAAAAATAAAAGCAATTAAAAAAAAATTGAAAAAGAAGCGACCATACCATGGTGGGTTGTCTCCCACCTAGCACTTTTAGTTAAAGTCCTTAAGTTGGACATTGGAGGAGTATCCTGTTATGGTGGCTTATGTTTAAATTCATCCAAAAATCTCCACCAGTGCTTGGAATGCCAATAGCCTTCGGGGTCCCAAACTAAGCACGCACAGCTTCCGAACAGCTTTAAATATATTGTTAGGCTCCCGGGATGACAAATGTCAGAATAAACTCCAGGATTCCAAGCCTTGCTTTTAAATCCGCCTCCGTCTTGATCTACATGTCTCCATTCCGGCGGGTTAAAAAGTAGAATCTCACCTTGGTGACCAAACATTTTCCGTGATCCATGTGATTGAGCATGATACCAATCCGTGTACTTCGAAGTGAAGCGTGGAACCTTATTGAACCTTGTGCACCAGCTCTGAGTACGAGCCATTTCCCTCTTACTCTTAAAGCTGCAGAGAGCTCTAAGCTGGCCATCTGTTTCAAGCAAACCATATTCAAGTGAATAAGTAAAGTTATAAGTTAAGGATTGTACCCACTTGAAGCTTGTATTAGGTGGTAATGTCCTTGGGATAGGTGTTTTTGGTGGTTCTGCAAGTTCCGTTTCCTTGTGCTCTTCTATGAATTCCTCCACTTCTTTGCAAAGATCTTCAATTGTATCTGTGTCCTGGTCAAAGTCTTCTGTGTCTTCCTCATCACTTGAGTCATAGATTGGAGGTTGAGAGAAATCTACCTCTGCATCATCTTCATATTCACTTGGGGAAGATTCTTCTATCTCAGAGAATTCACTTGTGGATGCAAGTTCATCACCAAAAGAGCTAGACTTGTGAGCATTATCATCAAGGGAAATTGCTTCTTGGATTATTCCGTCTGATTCTTCATAAACGACTTGCCTTGGAGATTGTACAGTATCCTCCTTAGTATCAACTGTAGCATCCTGGACGGAGTTTTCCTCAATTCTGGATTCCAATGGAAGTTCAGCATCTCCTAGGTCTTCAACCAACTCTTCTTCTTGAACAAAGACAGCTTCTTCTAATTGTTCCAGTATAAATTCATGCTCTGTCTTGTCCACTGGAGTTTCTGGCACTTCCTTCATGCTCTGCTCTTCATTGGGCTGTCCACATGGAGCTGTGGTTGATCCTTGTATATTTGAGCGCCTAGAAGCCCATTGAATCATCGCTTGCTCCAGTTGTTTAATGGTTGTTTGAAATTTAATTACTGTTTCCCTTAGGCGATCCTCTGCTTCTCGGGTTGCTGGACTTGGACATGCGACAAAGGAAAGTGGTGGTGATTGTGAGCGATTGGATTGGTATTGGGGTAAGGATGGATCATATGGTGGCGAATGGTGAAGAGAAGCTTGTGAGTGTGGTGGTTCGAGGTTATGTTGAAAGGGTGGTTTATATGTACGGGGTGCGGCTTGTTGGTAGTTACAAGGTTATCCACCATGTCTTTCAGCTGGGTATGCATTGTAGAATGGTCTTTGTCCAGGATATCTCGGAAGGTGTTGCTGCCAAAAGGGTTGATTAGATCCTCTTGGTTCCATCCATCCTTGATTGGTCTGACCTTAGTACACATTCCTGCTGTAACTTCTATTTCCTTTAACAACATTAGAACTAAACTCAAAGCGAGAGGGGTGAGAGTTCATAGCAGCAAATAAAGATAAAAAGGAAAAACAAAAATAAATAAACAAGCAAAAGAAAAATATTTACAATAACCAATAATAAGGCACACGTTAGCAGTTCCCCGGCAACGGCGCCATTTTGACGTTAGGATTTTTACCAGTAAAGAGATTCATAGAAACAGTTGCGTTGTAGATATAGTCTCTAAACCGACAAAAATTCCTTCGTACAAACGTTTTGGGTGTCACAAGTAATAAACCTTTTTAGAAATTGTTAACCGAGTATTCAAACCTCGGGTCGTCTTCTCAAGGAACTGCGAGGAAGTATGTTCTTACTATTGGCTATAAAGGTTGTAATCGGGGTTTAGAAGATGAGAATCAAGTAATTTAAATGACAAGTAAAGTAAATGGCAATTAAAATAAATAAATACTATAAAGCAGACTTTTGGCAAGGTAAGAGAAGTTGGAGGTCCAATGTAGCTATCTCTCTCAACTATAATGAAAGTTGAATCTAAACTCCACTTGATCAACCTGTACTAGGGCAAGGGAAGGTTAAGGGACTAATTAAATTGACCTTTGAATCCTATTTATTTTCTAAGAAAAGGTTGGGATTACTCAAGTTCAGCTCAATTAGCAAGATAACGATTATCAATTATGTTGAGTTTAATAACTGTTGAGTTACTAAATTCTTAACCAGGACCAAAAGGGGAAAAAGTAAAATAGCTGGAATAATAAAAATATCCTTAGATGGGAAGCAATGGTAACTTAAATCAAAGAGAACGATCATAAACTGAAAATACCTCAATTATCATTAATTCGAATAACAGTCTGTAACATGGAAGAATTCTTAAATCAAATTATAATAATCAATTCAAATGTTGGAATAAATAAATAAAAGTAAAACTAAAATAAAAGAACATTAAACCTGGGATCCAGAGTTACTCTTAAAACAAGAAGAAATCCTAAATCCTGAAAGAGAGAGAGAGGATATCCCTCTCAACTAAATCAAAATCATTGAAAAGTAAAATATGCGAGCTCTCTTTGAATGGGTGCATTCCCACACTTTATAACCTCTGGTCTATGCTGTCTGTACTTGGATCTGGGCCAAAAAGGGCTTCAGAATTCGCTGGGTGCGTATTCTGTAAATTCTGATACGTGGCCTCTGTCTTGCGTCCGCGTGGGTCACGCGGTCGCATCATTTGAAGCTTTTCGTTGCCACGCGGTTGCGTTAGTCATGCGACCGCGTCATATGCGTTCTGCTTAAGGCGCGCGGTCGCGTCAGTCATGCGGCCGCGTCGCTGCTGATTCGTGCTTGGCACGCGATCGCGTCGTCCATGCGATCGCGTGGATACCAGTTTCCTTAAAGCTCCGTTTTGCTTTCTCCTTCCATTTTAGTATGTTTCCTTTTCCATCCTTTAAGTCATTCTGCCTTAGAAAATCTAAAACTACTCAACACACTAATCACGGCATCGAATGGAAATAAAGGTAATTAAATTAATTAATTTTAAAGCTTAGGAAACATGTTTCTCACAGTATGACATAATAAGGAAGGGAAAGTGAAACCATACAATTAATGTGAATAAGTAGGTGAAGGATTGTATAAATTACTCAAATTAAGCACAAAAGAACTCATGAAATATGGGTTTATCAGAGACCAAGGATAGAAGGGCCATGATCCCGATGGACGGAGATGTTGTTCCAAACGGGAGGACCGTGCCAACTTCTAAGTGTGGGGAGGTCGGTCGGCCGACCGGTCTCTGTAGGTAACACCTGAATAAATTCCTTGAACTTCTTTTCTTAACTAGAGTAGATTGCATACTAAGTCTTTCATTTTTGGCATCTTTTGCATATTAGTATCTCTTAATAAATCCACTTGGTTAGAGCAATGACTTCTATTCTAGAAAACTAGAATTTTACGGCAAACCTACCAATTTTGAAATTTGAAAATCTTTTGATGCTTAACTTGTTTGAAGAATGTATTTTGGAACATGGGATTTGAGCCAAGACCACAAGCAAGTGAGTTTTGAGCCTAATGGTGTGGTTACATCTTATAACCACTTATTTTTCCTTCTTGGGTGAAATTATTCTCTTCCTATGATTGTGATCTTTGATTTGTTTAATTCTATCCATTTTTCCTTGTATTCATGCATGTATATGATTGAGGCCATGATAAACCACTTTTTTATGGTTTATCTTGTGCTCAATTGAGTGGTTTTTATCTACTCTTTACCCACTTATTCATACTATTTGCATGGTTTTACATTTACCTTCCTCATTATGTGCTTTGATTGAAAACATGCTTCTTTGATCTTATAATTGCTAATATTAATCCTCTCTTATTACCATAAGATGTCTTGATATGTGTGTTAAGTGATTTCAGAGATTACAGGGCAGGAATGGCTCAGAGGATGAAAAGGAAGCATGCAAAATTGGAAGGAATACAAGAAGTTGGAGAAATTGCTAAGCTATCCAGCCTGACCTCTTTGCACTCAAACAGCTATAACTTTAGCTACAGAGGTCCAAATGATGCGGTTCCAAATGTGTTGGAAAGCTAACATCCAGGGCTTCGATTTGATATATATGTTATAGTTCCCCTGATGCTAGGTGACGCGACTGCGTGATCCATGTGGCCGCGTCGCAGTGACAGAAATCCAGCGTGGCAAAATTTGAAACCAGCGAATTCTGGACTATTTTTGACCCAGTTTACGGCCCAGAAAACACAGATTAGAGGCTATAAAGTGGGGGAATACATCCATTCATGAGGAGGCTCTCACATTCACAATTTTAGGAGTAGATGTAGTTTTTAGAGAGAGAGGTTCTCTCCTCTCTCTTAGGATTAGGATTTAGGATTTCTCTTAGTTTTAGGAGTGACTCTCAATCCCAGGTTCAATGTTCTTTTACTTTATATTTATCTCTTATGCTACATTCATGTTATGATTTTCTTAATTAATATTATTTGAGGTATTTCAGATTTAAGATTGTTTTGCTTTTAATTTAATTTAGATATTTCCCTTTTGGCTTTGGTTGAATAATTGGTGACTCTTGAGTTATCAAACTCATTGTTGATTGAGAATTGGAATTCTTTAAGAATTAATTCATCCACTTAACTTACCTTCATAGTTAGAGGTTAATAAAGTGGGAGAAAAATCCAATTCTCATTACAATTGATAAGGATAACTGGGATAGGACCTCCAGTCTTCATACCTTGCCAAGAGTTTATTTTATTATTACTATTTTATTTTATTCTTTTTGTGCAACATACTGCTTCCTTACTTCCAAAACCCCCAATTTACAATCTTCATAACCAATAATAAGAACATACCTCCCTGCAATTCCTTGAGAAGACAATCCGAGGTTTGAATACTTCGGTTATCAATTTATTTAGGGGTTTGTTAGTTGTGACAACTAAAACGTTTGTATGAAAGGACTTTTGAAGGTTTAGAAACTATACTTGCAACGAGGATTTATCCGCAAATTTCTAGACCACGCGAAAGTTCTCTCATCAGGCCATCATTTCATTAGCTCACTTACCCAAATATCCTTACCTTTTATCTCACATTGTTAGCTACTTTGAGCCTATGATTAACCCACTTGTTCTTAATTTAGCACATTACAGGCCTTAAAGCAGAAAACTATAAATGTCTTTATTTGGATCTTTGAATTGGCTTAAGCTAGTGTGTGTGTGTATCATTCAAGTGTGGGAAAACTTGGGACATTGGGTGAATAAAAAGGTAGCCTTGTATTTTTATTGAAATAATTGGGAATTGGGTACATGCTCATGTATTGATAAAATGTATAGACATTATGCATTGATGTTAAAGAAAACAAGGGGAAAAGAAAAGAGAGAAGAAGAAAAATAGTATGGAAAAGAAAAAAAAAATATATATATATATATAGAAAAAGAAAGAAACAAAGAAAAAGAAAGAAATAAAAAGGGGACAAAATGCCCTAAAGCAAAGCTCAATAAGTATCAATGCATAAGTGTTGTGAAATGAAAAAAAAATGCATGAGTATGTTAAAAAGTGAAGAATGGGTAGTTAGGTTAGCTTTTGGATTGTATAGGATGTCATAGGTTAGGTGGGAAGTTTAAGCTTATCAAAGATTCAAATTTCAAGCTCACTTGACCAAATATGCACCCTTACCTTGACCCTAGCCCCATTACAACCTAAAGAAAAGACCCCGTGATACTTGCATGCATGCATGGAACATATGTTGATTGTTAGAAGAAAAAAATTTTTTGGAAAAAGCATAAAGTAGGGAAGGATTGAGTGATCAACCTTATACACCGAGCGAATAGAGCGCAAATACTTCCGGTGAGGGGTTCGAAGCTCAATTCCTTGTTACCAGCTCTCGCGAGCGTTCTTCATACAAGTTATGCATATTTCATTCTGATGACTAGAATTGGTAGAGTTCATACATTGCCATCATTCTGCTCTATGTGCAAATACATATGTGTCTTCTAGAAAGATTGAATTATTCTTGGCCAGGTAGATAGTAGCATGTACCCTAGTTGCATTCATGTAGGGAGATCGCATCACATGAGTCCTACACCCTTGTAGTCCTTTGATCTTTTGCTTTCCCACAGCATGAGGACATGCTATACTTTAAGTGCGGGGAGGTTGATAAACCCCGTTTTTAGGGTTTATCATGCATAGAATCTAAGGGTTTTATCAATGATCTTCCACACTTATTCATATAAAACTGCATGATTTCGTGTCTCTTTCCCATTTTACCTCACAGATGAAAATATGCTTCTTTTGCATAAAAATTGAGATATTGTAATCCTCCTCTATTACCATTAGATGCCTTGATCCGTTTGTTAAGTAATTTCAGAAGTCATAGGGCAAAAATGGCCAAGGGGAATGGAGGAAGCATGCATGAATGGAAGGAGCATGAAACAAATCAAAGAATTGAAGTTTGAACATGCGCGCGCATGTGCACCGTGCGCGTACACGTGGATGCGCTCATCCAGAGCCAGCACAGTGGAGCCGAGCGAGGAGCCGGCGCGCTTATATGGCTGGGCCATATCCCTTATGACGCTCGCGCGCACCGTACGATTGCACGTAGATCGCAAAAGAGCCCAAGGACGCGTACGCATGCAGTGTGCGTACGCGTCGATATGCGTACATGATTTTTTAAATGAAACACGTGCCCAGCGATTTCAAGGGGTTCCCAGGCCCTGTTTTGGAGTAGATTTTGGAGGGAAAAACTTAAGAAGACCAAGGTTTAGGGGTGTTAGGGAAGAGAGTCATAATTCTAGATATTTTTAGGAAGTTGGTTACATTTTGTTTTTAGAGAGAGAAACTCCAACTTCTCTCTAGGTTTTCATCCTCCATTGCAAGTTTCCTTTGAATTCTTGGTGAGATCTATTGCTAATTGACTTTTTGTTTTGCTACAAGTGTAGATCTACTCTTCTTCTACTCTTAATTGATGTTCTTTTGGTTTAATTTCTTAGATCTAGATTTGGTTCACTTTGTTACTTTGAATGTGGATTAATGAATTGAGGTTTTATTCAATTGTGTGATTGTTGATCATGTTTTCTATAATTGCCTACCAATTGTTTGTGATCATGAAAACCTTAGCTATGGAGTAGATTTCTCTCACTTGGCTTAGGGGTTGAGTTATTGAAGATACTTGAATAATGGATATCAATTGTAGATTATGAATTGAGTATTGCTAATTAGCTTGGAGTGCACTAAAGCTAGAATTTCCTAGGGTGAGACTAGGACTTGTGACTCAAGTTAGTTACTCTCACTTGAATTTCCTCCATTGTTAGGGGGTTAACTAAGTGAAGCAATAATTAACTCTTATCATAATTGAAGGAAACTATAATGATGGAACTTCTAATGCATACCCTTGGCCAAGGCTTTTATTTCCATTAACTGTTGATTGCTTGCTAGTTTGAATTCTTGCACCAACTCTCAAAACCATAAAAGCTTTCCTAATCAATGATGCACATTCTAAAGCAATTCCTAGGGAGAACGACTCGGGATTCGTATGTTGATTTTAGAATTGTTTGATGCGGTATTCGTATGTTGGTTAGACTATACTCACGATCGGATTTATCACTAGTTTCTAATCGGCATAAGAATATTTACGTTCATCAACCCTCAAGGTTAATTCACCCTTTTGCACATTAATCAGAGCTCTACCTGTAGCTAAAAAAGGTCTACCAAGTATAATAGAGGGTTTTACCTCCTCTTCCATGTCTAATATAACAAAATCAACAGGAAAAATAAATGGTCCTACTTTAATAAGTAAATCCTCAACCACACCCACAGGTAATTTAATAGAAAGATCAGCAAGTTGAAGAGAAATACGAGTGGGTTTCACCTCCTCAATTTAAAGCTCTTTCATCACTGAAAGTGGCATTAGATTGATGCTAGCTCCAAGATCACATAAAGCTCTCTGAATGCCGACATCTCCAATGGTGTAAGGAATGACAAAACTCCCTGGGTCTGGCATCTTCTCAGGAAGGTTGTGTTGAATTATGGCACTGCACTCCTTGGTTAACACCACTGTTTCTTGTTCCTTCCAATTCCTCTTGTGGGTCAGCAACTCTTTCATAAATTTAGCATAGAGAGGCATTTGCTCAAGAGCCTCTGCAAAAGGAATGTTGATCTGTAGCTTCTTGAAAACATCTAAGAATTTAGAAAATTGCTTTTCCTTGGAAGCCTTCTGAAGCCTCTGAGGATAAGGCATTTTTGGCTTGTATTCAGGAGCCTTTGGCAAGGTGGGATAAGTGTCTTGAGAGTCAGAAAATGGGTTGTCTGCACGTTTAGGAGGGGCGTGCTCCACATCTCCCTTCTTCTCCTCTGGAGCTTCCTTTTCAACTAGCTCTTCATTGGCCTTGGTCTCACGGCCAGCTACATTACCACTTCTCAATTGAATAGCCTTGCAATCTTCCCTTGGGTTCACCACTGTATCACCTGGAAATGTACTTGCAGACCTCTCAGGTATTTGCTTACTTAGTTGGCCCATTTGCACTTCCAAGTTTCTAATGGAGGCTCTGGTTTCCTGCATAAAACTCCTCATCATCTCCCAATTAGAATCTTCTTGGGATTTAAAGTTTGCCTGCTGAGGTGGTTATTGTTGCTAAGATTGAAATTGGCGGTTATTGTAGTTGTTCTGTTGGAAACCGCCCTGAGAATTATTGTTGAAATTTTGAGGTCTCTGAGGTTGGTCCCTCCATCTAAAATTTAGGTGATTCCTCCACCCCTGATTGTATGTCTTAGAATATGGATCATTGTTGGGATTCCTAGGACCACTCCCCATGTAGTTGACTTGTTCATAAAAGGGTTGAGCATAATCATAATTATCATTTTGCACAAAAGTATCTGTCATGTCATAAGAGACTTCTTGAGGTGGATTATGTGTGTTGATAGCTGAGACTTGCATGACAGCCATCTGCTGTGTAAGTAGATTCATTTGCTGAGACATAAGCTTGTTCTGAGCAAGAAGAGCATTAACAGCTTCCACTTCCAACACGCCTCTCTTCTGAGAGGTCTCAGAGTTCACAGGATTCCTGTTAGATGAGTATAAATATTGGTTGCTTGCAACCAATTCAATCAGCTCAATAGTTTCCTCTGGTGTTTTCTTCCTATGCAATGAACCGCCTGCAGAAGTATCTAAGCTCATCTTGGACATCTCACCAAGCCTTCATAAAAGATATTTAGTTGGGTCTATTTGGAAAATATGTACGGAGGGCATTGCCTAGTTAGTAGCTTGTATCTCTCCCAAGCTTCATAAAGAGTTTCACCCTCTTTCTGCCTAAAGGTTTGAACCTCCAACCTAAGCTTAGTCAGCTTCTTTGGTGGGAAAAATTTAGTGAGAAACTCAGTAACAACCTTCTCCCATGTATTCAAACTCTCCTTGGGTTGGGAATCTAGCCATAGCTATGCTTTATCCCTCAGAGCAAACGGGAAAAGCATGAGTTTGTACACTGATGGACGAGAATTTGTCGTGTCGTCATAGATTTTCCTCAATTGAATGAATTCTTGTTGCAAGTATAGTTCTACACTGACAAAAAATCCTCTCAATAAAAAATTTTGGTTGTCACAAAGAACAAACCCCTAATAAGAATTTACCGAAGTATTTGGACTTTGGGTCGTCTCCCTAGGATACAATGAAGTGCTCAAGATAAAGAACTCTTGGCTAAGACTTAGGTAGCTGGGATCACCATCTGATGCCAGGGCATTTTGGCCAGTTTCACTGACCTTTTCTTTACTGTTTTAGGGTAGTTTCATGCATTTTCTTAGGAAATAAGCATGTTTTGGGTAGTAATTCACTTACATCTTGATTTAAGCATACATTGTGCACTTTACATGATTTCATGAGAATTTTGCATGAATTAGATGACAAATTGGATGATGCATGTCTCATGATGTGGATTAAAACTTTGATGCACTTTATTGCTTGATTTCAGGACAAAGGAAGCAAGAAAGAGCCACGTTAGTCTAACTAACGTCACCACCAACGTGGAATGGGAGCTAGCTTGCAACGTTAATGAGAAAAGTAATCGCCAATAACGTCCTCGAAACCATCATAGCCCACGTTAAGAGTCACGTTAACTAAGTTAACGTGAACTCTAACGTGGAAGAAAGAAAGTAGAGCCAATGTTAGTGACACTCACCTTTGTCACTAACGTTGGACCAAGCTCATAAGTGGCCACGTTAAGAGCCACGTTAACTCAGTTAACGTGGACTCTAATGTTGGGAAGCAAAAAAGAAGCCAACGTTAGTGACACTCACCTTTGTCACTAACGTTGGCCAAGCTACAATGAGCGACATTAGTTGCCACGTTAAGTTAGTTAACGTGGAAGCTAACGTGGAGAAAGCAAGTGATCGCCAACGTTAGTGACACTTACCTTTGTCACTAATGTTGGAATGAGCCACAATGATTCACTATGAGCTACGTTAACTCCCACGTTAACTTAGTTAACGTGGAAGCTAACATTGAGGATAGGATGATGAGCCAACGTTAGTGACACTCACCTTTGTCACTAACATTGGAGATGGCTATCATTACCACGTTAGAAGCCACGTTAACTTAGTTAACGTGGACTCTAACGTGGGAAGTAGGGGCACCTTGGAACGTTAGTGACAAAGGTAAGTGTCACTAACGTTCTCGAAGGATTGGCAAGCCTATGTTAAAAGCCACGTTAACTAAGCTAACGTGGACTCTAACGTAAGGGGAAGGGAGGACTCTCAACGTTATTGGAAAAGGTAAGCCCCAATAACGTGTGCGAAGGACTAAGAGGCAACGTTAGTGGCCACGTTGGTGCCATTAACGTTGAAGTTAATGTGGATCATCCCTGGGTGAGGAACGTTAGTGAAAAAGGTGATTGCCACTAACGTTCTCGAACCCACACTCTCACTTAACGTTAACGCCACTAACGTCCTGAGCTAAAGACCCTTCCTACTTCACACTTTCTCTCTGCAAGTAAAGCTAAGCCCACTGCAGAAAATAACTGCTTCAAACTCAAGATCCAAAGGCCCATATCCAAGACTTGATGAATCAACTAGAAGATCAGAAGAGTAGTATATATAGGGGTAGTTTTGAATCAGGAAGCAGCTTTTGGGGGAGGGGAAATTGAGAACTACTCTCTGTATAATTTACTTTCTCTGCACTTCTAGTTCTAGTTTTCATGATGTATTCTCCATCTTTGTTTTCCATTTCCAGAGCTATGAACAACTAAACCCCTTTCATTGGGTTAGGGAGCTCTATTGTAATTTGATAGATCAATACTAATTTTCATTACTCTTCTTTTATCTTTTCTCTTGATTTTACTGGAAAGCTTTCAATCTTCATCCCATTGGGTAGTTATCTTGGAAAAGAAGCTATTCATACTTGGATCTCTTCTGAACCTTGGAAGAGGAATGAAGAGATCATGCTAGAAATGCTTTCTCATGTTGGACCAAATTGGGTTTGGTTGGTTATGGTGACTATAATCCTACCAACACTTGATTTGGGAATGCATGTGGTATAATCAGTGACCATACTTCATCTCTTCTCATGAGCAATTGACCAAGGAATTGGCTATTGATCAATATTTGAGAGATTGAATTACCAAGGAATTAGAATTCGATCACTTAAGATTGCCAAGGAGATCAATGAATGCATTGATTGAGGAAGAGGTGAAAATGAACTTGATCCGGAGAATGCAACATCTCCTAAGCCCAATGAATCCCCATTTCTGATCTTACCCATTCTCTTTAATTTCTGCAATTTACTTTCATGAGCACTTTCCCCATTCCCATTTATAATTTTGTAATTTACTTTCTGTCATTTACTTTAGCTCTTTACTTCCAGCATTTACATTTTCTGCTATTTACTTTCCCGCCATTTAATTTCCTGCAACTCTCAAACCAAATTCTGCTTCGCTCAACTAGAACATTCCTCTAATTAAAGTTGCTTGACCAATCAATCTCTGTGGGATTCGACCTCACTCTATTGTGAGTTTTTACTTGACGACAATTCGGTACACTTTCCGAAGGAAAATTGTTGAGAGACAAGTTTCCGTGCTATCAAGTTTATGGCACCATTGCCGGGGATTGATTTTGTATCAACAATGACTAAACTGGAGGATAACTAGATTGAGCATTTTTCTTTTGTTTGATTTAAATTTCTGTTTGAGTTAATTACTTTCAGTTTTAGTTATTTTCCTCTCTTCCCCCCTACTCCTTTTTCTTAGTTATTTACCATTCAGTTCACTAACCCACTAACTGTTTGATATATTGCATCACTCACACTAACAGCAATTTTAACAAGAGTACTTTCAGCATCTATTTCCGTGCTTGTGCCTTGTTGGTTGTATGACAGGGAGAAGAAGCGGGGCTTCAACTTCCTTTGATTCTGAACCACAGAGGACCTTCCTTAGATTAAGGAGGGAAGCAAGAGGAAAGAGAGTAGTTGGTGCTGAGGAAGAGGAAGAGTACTTTGAACCAGACATGGAGGAGAATATGGAGAACCATTGATGGTGTGAAAACGAATTTCAACATCCAATCTAACCGGCAAGTGTACCGGGTCGCATCAAGTAATAATAACTCACATGAGTGAGGTCGATCCCACAGGGATTGAAGGATTGAGCAATTTTAGTTTAGTGGTTGATTTAGTCAAGCGAATCAAGTATTGGTTGAGTGTTTGTGATTAACAGAAACTAAATCGCTTAGAATGTAAAAGGGAAAGGGAGAATTGCAGTAAACTAAAGAGCAGGAAAATAAAGAAGCTGAATCTTAAAGAGCAAGTAAAATAAAGTGCAGAAACTTAGATTGCAAGAAATGTAAATAACAGAAGCTTAAAGTGCAAGAAATGTAAATTGCTTGAATCATAAAAGGAATTGGGGATTGGGATTGCAGAATTTGAACAAGGAACAAGTAAATGGCATTAAACATAAGAGAGAAAATTGAAGTGCAGTGAAGTAGATCTTAACAGAAAAGTAAAATGACTTGAGAATTTAAAGAACTAGAAAGCAGTGCTTAAGTTGCAGCAAATTAAAAGGGGTTGAGATCTCAGGAGTGGAAGAGACTAGATAACAAGTCTAGATCTCAAATCCTTCCTTGATCCAACAAGAGCAATTGCGAAAGAAGTAAAGAAAAGTAAATTGCAGAAACAAAGTAAATGAAGAAGCACTAGACAGTAATCCAAATTCAATTATGCAGTAAGAAAATAAACAAGGATCTCAAAGTGAGATTGAAACAGAATTTCTTCAATTTTCCACTCAAAATCCAAAGCAAGAAAATAAAAGAGAGTTCAAGCAAGAACAGGGAAGAAGAGAATTCAATTCTCCTTCCCAATTCTCCAAGAATTGAAAAAATGTAGAAGCAAAAGCTCAAAATCAAAATGCAAGTAAAAAAGAAAATTTAAAATGAAATCCAAAAGTCCTAATTACATCAAACTAACTCCTATTTATACACTTTCTATTCTTGGATATTGGAATTTGGATGGGCTTTTGATTTGGTGAAGAATTGAATTAAATTGAAATTTTAAATCTCAATTTCAGCCCAAATGCATCTCCCAGGGGAGTGCTCAGCTCATAAAGTGAGCTGAGCTTTGACACTTAGTGTGAGGAATGGTAGCGTGCTTGTTGCTGGGTGCATCAGGGGAGAGCTCAGCTCACTTTGTGAGCTGAGCGCTAGTGCTAATGTGTGTGCGTTGTGTGCTGCCCAGGGACCGTGTCTTGTTGCGCGCTCCCCATCCCTTGTCCATGTCATGCGTGCCTCATTGCTCCAAGGGGTAGCGCTTAGCTCACTTTGTGAGCTGAGCTTTGGTGTATCCAAGGAAGGGTCCTTGGTTCGAAACCCATGGGAAGCATGCGCTACCCCTTTTCTTGGTTGCCTTGCTTCCTTGCTTCCTCAAGGTGTGGGGTTCGAACCCTGGGGAGTGCATTTGGCCAATTTTGGCTTATTTTCCATGTGAGTAGCGCCTCCACCCTTTCCCCTTGGTCATGGGTTCAAGTCTTGGAGCATGCATTTGGAAATCATTTTTCTTGAATTTCTCCTCTAGCGCTCTCGATAATGCTCACTTTGTGAGCTGAGCTTTGTGTCTTGATTCCCAGGGAGTAAGTGTAGTGCTCACTTGGTGCTTGGTGTTCTTTGGGGAGAGCTTTGTGGTTTGTTGCACCACACTTCCTCCTTTCTTGGCCACACTTTCTATTCCTTGAACCACGCTTCTTAGGCCACACTTTTCTTTTTTTTTCTTTTCTTCACCTACAATTAATCAAAACAACCAATCAAAGTATCACCAAATTCACAAGGTTTACAAATCATAAAACTGCAATTAAATTTGGCCTAAACCTCATGATTTAGCATCAATTATATGGTGGTTGTTTGATTCAAAGAAGTTATGCATTTTCATTCCAAATTGCTTTCTTAGGATGCAAGAAAGTGCATAAAACCAAATAAAAACAAAGGAAAAGGCTAGTAAAACTGGGATATGATGACTTGTCATCAACCATCATGAAGAAGAGGCTCACAACCATGGCAGAGAAGGTCTAGAAAATCATGCTGGGCAAGAGAGAAGAGTTCTAGGCTCTTACATCAACCCAAACCCAGGAAACTGTGGGAGTAGCATCCAAAGGCCAACCATACATGCCAACAACTTTGAACTAAAGCCACAGCTCATCACCCTTGTTCAGAACAACTGTTCATTCGGAGGAGGCGTCCAAGAAGACCCCAATCAACATCTAACCAGCTTCCTGAGGATATGCGATACTGTGAAGTCCAATGGTGTTCATCCTGACACCTATAGACTACTTCTGTTTCTTTTCTCACTTAAGGACAAGGCATCTAAAAGGCTGGAATCCTTTCCAAAGGAGAGTTTAGCAACCTGGGAAGATGTGATGAACAAATTCTTGGCAAGATTCTATCCTCCTTAACGGATCAACAGGCTGAGAGCTGAGGTACAAACATTCAGGCAGCAATATGGTGAGACTCTATATGAAGCATGGGAGAGGTTCAAGGACCTGACAAGAAGGTGCCCACCAGATATGTTCAATGAATGGGTGCAGCTACACATTTTCTATGAAGGCCTCTCTTATGAATCAAAGAAAGCAGTAGACCATTCATCCGGGGGATCTCTGAACAAGAAGAAGACCATTGAGGAGGCCATAGATGTCATTAAAACTGTAGCAGAGAATGACTATTTCTATGCTTCTGAAAGAGGCAACACTAGAAGAGTGATGGAACTAAACAATATGGATGCACTACTGGCCCAAAACAAGCTTATTACCAAGCAGCTGGCTGACCTCACCAAGAAGATGGAGAGGAACCAAGTGGCAGCAATCACCACCTCATCAGCAACCCAAGAGGGAGTGAATGCTGAGGCAGAGGAGGAGCAAGAACAAGCCAACTACATTGGAAACTCACCCAGGCAAACCCATGATCCTTACTCCAAAACGTACAACCCTGGTTAGAGGAATCACCCAAACTTTGGGTGGGGAAATCAACAAGATCAAAGCCAAGATTAGAGACGTCACAACCCCAACAACCATGCAGCCCACCAACACTCCACGCAGAGATCATATCAACACCACCCTAACAACACCTCTCCACATCCATACCAAAACCAAAATGACCCAACTCACCCATCCACTCTCAACTCACCATCATCTGAAGAAAGACTCTCCAAAATTGAGACTCTGTTTGAAGGCATATGCAAAGAGATTCAAGACAGTAAGGCATTTCGAGAAGAAGTGCAGTCCAATATGCAGAATCAAGATGCTGCCATCAAAAAACTTGAGACACAAATTGACTACCTATTCAAGAGAATTTCCAGCCACAACCCTCGTAGCGATACAGACTCAAACCAAAGGGAGGAGTGTTAGGCTATAACCCTCAGAAGTGGAAAAGAATTGAAGGTGATTCCCAAGCTACCCCAAGAGAAAGATTTAGTTGGAAAGAAAGAGGAACAAGATGAAGTTCAAATCCCCACCTCCAACTCACGTCAAAAGGAAGGAGAGCTGAAGCCATATGCTCCGAAAGTACCATATCCTCAACAACTGAAGAAGAAGGGGGATGACAGCCAGTTCTCCAGATTTTTAGAAATCTTCAAGAAATTATAGATTAACATACCCTTTGCTGAAGCAATAGAGCAAATGTCGCTCTATGCCAAGTTCTTGAAGGAATTGATGACTAAGAAGAGAAGTTGAAAGAGCAACGAGACTGTGATACTAACCGAAGAATGTAGTGCTATCATTCAGCATAAACTACCTCAGAAATTGAAGGATCCTGGGAGCTTCCAGATCCCTTGTATTATAGGGGAGATCACAGTAGAGAAAGCTCTATGTGACTTAGGAGCCAGCATAAATTTGATGTCAGTAGCTATGATGAGGAAAATGAAGATCGAGGAGGCTAAGCCAACAAAAATGGCCCTACAACTGGCAAACCGATCGTTCAAGTTCCCTCATGGTGTAGTGGAAGATTTGCTGGTGAAGGTGGGGGATTTCATCTTCCCAGCAGACTTTGTGGTGTTGGACATGCAGGAGGAAGCCAAGGCCTCTATCATCTTGGGAAGACCATTCTTAGCTACTGCTGGAACTGTCATTGATGTCCAAAAAGGTGACCTCACCTTAAGATTACACAATGAAAAGATGACATTCAATGTGTTCAAGGCCATGAGTTACCCACCAGAACAATTGGGAGAATGTATGAGGTTGGACTCACTGGAAGATGCAGTGCAGGAGAGCTTTGACGAAGAAGAACCTGAAAGGTTAACAGAGGAGGAGTCAACGTCTAGTGAAGAGGTTGCAACAGCAGAGATTCATATACAAGGTGCACCAAAGGAAGAGAATGAAAAGTTAGAAGCACCCAAACTTGAACTCAAAGCACTGCCACCCACTCTCAAATATGCATACTTAGGCGAGAATGAAAGCTACCCAGTGATCATAAACTCATCCCTCAGCTAAAATCAAGAGAATTTACTACTCCAAGTGTTGCGAAGGCATAAAGATGCCATTGGATGGACCCTCGCTGACCTAAAAGGGATCAGTTCGGCCATATGCATGCATAAAATACTGTTGGAAGATGATGCCAAACCATCCATTCAATCCCAAAGGAGGCTGAACCCAATCATGAAGGAAGTGGTACATAAGGAAGTTATGAAGTTGTGGCAGGGAGGGGTAATCTACCCGATCTTAGACAGCCCCTAGGTCAGCCCCGTGCATGTTGTTCCGAAAAAGGGAGGAATCACTGTAGTTCCCAATGAGAGGAACGAACTAATCCCCACTAGGACAGTCACAGGATGGCAAATGTGCATAGACTACAGAAAATTATATGAAGCTACATGAAAAGAACATTTCCCCCTTCCATTCATGGATCAGATGTTGGAAAGACTCGCAGGACACTCATACTATTGTTTTCTCGACGGTTATTCAGGATATAACCAAATAGTGGTTGATCCTAGAGACCAAGAGAAAACCTCATTTACTTGCCCATATGGAGTGTTTGCTTACAGGTGCATGCCATTTGGGCTATGTAATGCACCTACGACTTTCCAACGTTGCATGCTTTCTATCTTCTCAGATATGATAGAGAAATTCATTGAAGTTTTTATGGATGATGTCTCGGTATTCGGAGATTCTTTTCCTAACTGCCTGAATCATCTAGCCTTGGTATTGAAAAGGTGCCAAGAGACCAATCTGGTCTTGAACTGGGAGAAATGTCACTTTATGGTGACAGGAGGAATAGTCCTTGGCCATAAGGTTTCTAACCAAGGCATTGAGGTGGACAGAGCTAAAGTGGAACTTATTGAAAAACTTCCTCCACCTAGTGATGTCAAGGCAATTAGAAGCTTTTTAGGGCATGCTGGCTTTTACAGAAGATTTATTAAAGATTTTTCAAAGATAGCCAAGCCCTTGAGCAATCTCCTTGTATCTGATACACCATTTATCTTCGATGAAACATGCATGCAAGCATTCGAGAATTTGAAAAAAAGATTGTCCTCTACCCCTATTATTTCCCCACTTGATTGGAACTTACCCTTTGAATTGATGTGTGATGCATCTGACTTTGCAGTTGGGGCCGTGTTAGGGCAGAGGAGAGATAACTTAGTCCATGTGATATACTATGCTAGCAAAGTCCTCAATGAAACTCAAAGAAATTATACCACTACTGAAAAGGAGTTACTAGCAATAGTTTTTGCATTTGACAAGTTTAGATCATAACTCATTGGTGCTAAAGTGATTGTTTTCACAGATCACACAGCACTTAAATATTTGTTTGCCAAGCAAGAATCAAAACCAAGACTAATAAGATGGATTTTATTGTTACAGAAATTCAATATTGAAATAAGAGACAAGAAGGGAGTAGAGAACAAAGTAGCGGATCACCTATCCAGAATCCCTCATGATGAAGGTAGAACACATGATACTAGTGTAAATGAGCTCTTCCCTGATGAGCAGTTGATGACAGTTCACAAAGCACCATGGTTCGCAGACATTGCCAACTTCAAGGCAACTGGGGCCTTACCTCCAGAGATCAATAAACATCAAAAAAGGAAGCTCATAAATGATGCAAAATATTTTGTCTAAGATAAGCCATATCTCTTCAAGAAATGTTCAGATGGAATCCTGAGAAGATGTGTTTCAGAAGAAGAGGGACGGGAAGTCCTGTGGAATTGCCACGGCTCATGCTATGGAGGCCATTTTGGAGGGGACAGAACTGCAGCAAAGGTGTTACAAAGCGGATTATTTTGGCCCACCCTTTTCAAGGATGCTAAAGAACTAGTAAAGAGCTGCAATGAGTGCCAAAGATTTGGGAACTTGCCCAAAAGAAATGAGATGCCACAAAATTTCATCTTAGAACTGGAACTGTTTGATGTATGGGGAATCGATTTCATGGGACCATTTCCAACCTCATATTCAAAGAAGTACATTTTGGTGGCAGTGGACTACGTTTCCAAGTGGGTGGAGGCTATTGCAACCCCAACAAATGATAACAAGGTGGTCATGAACTTCCTCAGGAAGAATATTTTTAGCCGATTTGGAATCCCACGAGCACTCATCAGTGATGGAGGGAGCCATTTTTGTAACAGACCACTAGAAGCTCTTCTCCTACGATACAGGGTGAAACACAAGGTTGCCACACCTTACCATCCCCAAACAAGTGGGCAAACTGAGATATCTAACAGAGAGCTAAAAAGGATTTTGGAAAAGACTGTGGGTACATCAAGAAAGGAATGGTCGAAGAAGCTGGATGATGCTCTTTGGGCATATAGAACAGCATTCAAAATGCCACTAGGGATGTCCCCATACCAACTGGTGTATAGGAAAGCTTGTCATCTACCACTGGAGCTTGAACATAAAGCTCTCTGGGCTCTCAAGTTATTAAATTTTGACAGCATCGCTGCTGGTGCAAAGAGGATCTTGCAGCTGCAAGAGATGGAGGAATTTAGATCTCAAGCCTATGAAAATGCCAAGATTTATAAAGAAAAGGTGAAGAGAAGACATGACCTGCATCTGGCACCAAGGAGTTTCGAAAAGGGACAGCAAGTACTCCTCTACAACTCCAAATTGACACTGTTCCCTGGCAAACTCAAATCAAGGTGGTCAGGACCCTTTCTTGTTACAAAAGTCTCGCCATATGGGCACATAGAAATCATGGATTAAAGTTCGGAGAGGACTTTCATTGTGAACGGACAAAGGCTCAAACACTATATGGGCAACATGGGGGAAAACCCCAAAGTGAAGTATCATCTCAAGTAATGGAGGAATCGTCGATCTAGCGACGCTAAAAGAGTGCTTTGTTGAGAGGCAACCCAACCTAAGGTAGTTTCTTTTTCATCGTCATTTCAATAAAAATCACAAGTTGTTTCCCCTGTATTACGAGGAGCTAAGTTTGTTGTTCCACACCAAAACAAATCCAAGAGTGAAAGTGCAGTTTTAAGTTTGGTGTTCCACCAAAGATATTCGTTATAATCACACTACACTCCAATGACAGATTGCTAGCTCCAACCAATCAGGGGAACCACTTAACAGTAGTTTAGTCTGAAGTTAATGGTTATTTTGTTAATAACAACATATGAGGCTCTCTGCAAGTATGCAATCTATTGTACTAGGCAAAAGAACTAAGTTTGGTGTTCAAAAATTCGCAAGCATACATGCAAGCTAACTGTTACGAGGGTTACCTGAAACTGGAGGCCGATCTCGGATGAGATCTTCGGTACTGGTCGGAGATGACGTGTCCGGCTGGCTGGTGGCGGCCGGAGCTGTTGTGTCCGACTTGTTGGACTTTCTGCACTGCTGATCCTTGGCCACCGGAGGGTGGGGGGTACCTGCAAGAGACTCCGATGCTTAAGTTAGCATGGGTATTAAACATGTTTATTGTAGAATCAGAGTATGAGTTATACCTGGGTGCTCCAGTGTATTTATAATAGTGTGGGCTGACCTTTCTGATAAGATAAGTTAGTTATCTTATCTTATCTTATCTTGTTTTGGATGAAGTCAGCTTATCTTCAAGGAAACCTCCTTTATCTCTATAGGCTGGGATTGCCTTTGGATTTGGGTCGTGTTCCTCTATTTGGGCCCTTTATTGGGCTTTCCTGTCGATTTGGCCGAGCTCTTTTAGAAGAGGTCGGGTAGTCTGACCTGAAGAGGTCGGTCGCTGTGTCGTCGATCATCCCGGGTCGGATAGCTCGACCCAGGGTATGAATAGTGTCCCTGCTTGAGCTTGGTCTTCTTTTGAGGTTGAGTTCTTTGACTTCGGTCTAGTGGGGCCGAACTCAAGCATTTTTTGTCGATTCCTTTGAAACAGCTTTTGAATGTAGACCGTTTCCTCTAAAAGCGCGTGCTTTTATATCGGCGCTTTGGGAACGTGCAAGGGTTTAATGCTTTCATTAATTTTGTCATTAATTGCCCCGTTTCCCTTTGGCTCTTTCATTTTGATTTTGAAAACCCCAAAAACGGTTTCTCTCCTTCGCCCTTTTCGTAACTTCTTTCTCTGCTCTCTTCGCTATTTTGTTCTTCTGCTTCCTTGCGTTGCGGCGTTGCTTGGTGACTTTCTTGGGCAGCTTTTATTTCTGCACTTCCGTCTTTCTTCTCGAAGTTTCTCATCGTCTCCAGGTTAGTCCCGTTTCATATATTCTCCTTGTTTTGCTTTGATTTTGACCCTTTCTTTAGAGAAAGTTTGGATCTTTTGTTTTGTTATGCCCTATTGTTGTGCGTTCTGGGAGTTTCTTCATTTTCTGCATGGTCCTTTTTTGCCTTTGCTTAATGCTTTTAGGGTTTTGCATGTTCTTTGTTGTTTCCGTTCTGATGCCGTTTATCTAGAAAAAACCCGTATCTGTTTCTTGCTTTATTTGACGGTTGATTTGCCTGATTCTGAAAAGTTCGCACCTTTGATGGTTTCTTCTTGGTGTACTTGATTTTGGGAATGCTTTTGCTGATAGATTGTGATGACTTTTTCTTTTGACACTACTTGCTGTTTAAAGTCTTTTTCTTGTTTCAAAAATGCTGGGGTGGGAGCTGTAGATTTTCCTGGAAACCTTGCTTTGTTACTGCCTCCAAAGGATGCCCCAAGATTTTGGTTTGAGTCTTGGGGTTTTCCTTTTCTGTGTGTTCGCCTACATCGTATTGAGTTGTTTTCTCCCTTGTCCGAGATGTTTTTAGTAATCCCATCTTCTTTTCTTACTTGTAGGATTAGTTGGCCTCATGTCCTCTCGCAATAACATTATAGAGATGTCTTCCAGAGTTCCCGAGGGGATGTTCGATTGGATGGACTCCCTTGTTTTGTTGTGTGTTTCTATTGTGGATGCTGAATTTTGCACAGAGCTGAGGAAGCGCCATAGGATTTGTGATAACAGTGCCCGCGAGGGGGATTATGAACTTGTTGCTCCTGATTCTGATGAGAGAGTTTATTTTCCGACTTCCGTCGAGGGGGAGCGTCCCTCTTTCTATGCTTATGAATACTTCTTCAGCTAAATTAAACGTTACTTTCCCTTTTACTGCTTTTGAAACTGACTTGTTGTGGTCTTGCAATATTGCTCCATCCCAGCTTCATCCAAACTCCTGGAGTTTTATCAAAATATTTCAACTTCTTTGTCAGGAGTTGGACATAACACCTTCTGAAACTCTTTTCCTTTATCTTTTTGTCTCGGCCAAACCTGGAGGTTCCTCCAAAAAGAAAGCTTCCTGGGTTTCTTTCAGGTCGGCCCAGGGGCATAAAGTTTTTGCCAAGTACGATGAGTCGTTTAAAGATTTTAAGAACTATTTCTTCCCAGTCCGTGGCATTGAGGGGGTTTGCACCATTTTTCTTGATGAAAATGATGAGCCTGCTTTTCCTCTGGAGTGGAAAAAGAATGTAAGAGTACCACGTTACACATGGGAAATGCTTAGTGAGGTTGAGCGGGCCTTTGTAGTTGTTCTTGAAGATTTGTGGGGGAAGCCTCCCCATCTGAACACGAAGAGATTTTTAAGTGATCCATCTTTGGTTCGGGCTGCTTTGGGTACTGTCTGATTTGTTTTTATACTTGCTCCCGAGCTTTGCTTCTCCTGTGTTGTAACTTGTCTTTTGTTTTTTGTGTTTTTCAGAGATGTCGAAGAATAATGATTTTATGAGGGCCTATAAGAAGGCGAAGAAGGCGACCGCTGCTTTAAACATCTCGGCTAAGGCGGCCGGAGAGGGCTCTTCTCAGCCTCCAGTTAAACCTCCTATATCGAGTTTTCCCGGGCTGAGGAAAGCAATTCCTACTCCTCGGGTCCGTCTGGTCGATCCTCCACAATCTTCTGTTGCAGCTTCCGGTGCCCCTCCTAGTAAAAAGCAAAAAACAATTGAGCCTTTCAACCTTGATGCTCCTGACTTTGATGCGGTTGAGTTTGTAGATCAACAAATCGGCCCTTATGGTGCTCTTTCTATGGACGACGTGTCGCTTCTTCATCATTTTGATTATATCACCCGGAGTGGTATCAAGTTGGCACACATGGGGGCGGCCCTATATCGAACTGCTCAAAGTCTTCCTCTCCATGCCACTAAAGCTTTTATGGAGGAGGCCAAACAGGAGTTTGATCGGATGAAGGGCTCGAAGGAGGAGCTTGAAGTAAGGGTGGCCAAGTTAGAGAAAGACTTGGAGAATGAAAAGGCTAGTTCCACTTCTCTGGCTGGTTCTCTGAGACTGGCCGAGGACACGGCTATGCGTCATAAGGACAGTTATCTGACGTCTTTCCGGGAGGTGTTGCGTCTGAGAGAAGAGTTGGAGAATGCCTGGGCTAATTATTCCGAACTCCAAGTTCATCTTGTTGGCAGTGTTACTGCTGCCTATGAGAACCTGAAGGAACAAGTTCGGGTTATTGCTCCCGAGGCCGACCTGACCCTCTTTAGCTTGGAGAACGTTGTCAGGGATGGCAAGGTTGTCCCTGATGACGAGGATGAGGATGATGTCGATCCTCCCCCTGTAGCCTCTACCAAGGTGTCGACTTCTGCTGTCACTGCCGAGGTTGGTCCTCCCGCTTCTGATCCCGACTGCCAGATCTTGAACCGGGATGACGGTACTATAGATGCCGTTCCTCTCCAGACTCGCCCTCCGTCTCCTCGAGCTGATGCTGCTAAAAAGTCTTCTGACCCTTAGCTTTTTCTTTATTCTGGATATGTAGTTGGCCCGGCTTGTGGGCTTTTTTAACTCTTTATGTTTCGTTAACTGCTGATACTTTTCCGTTGCTTCCTTAGCAACTTTTGTTTTTTATAAAAAACAAAGGGTAGCTCGCTTTAGCTTTTTTAAGGTAGGTTTTAGTGGCCTCCGAGGCTTTTATAACCTTGTGAATGATATCAGGCTTTTTGTGCTTGACTTGGTATCTCTTTTTCTGTGAATATTGGAACCTTGCGGCTTAACCTTTTTTGGTTTGCTTTATACTTTGTAGCTTGAATCCTTTGTGGTTGTAGGTCTAACTTTGATTTTTGGTTCGTTCTTGCTTGTATTTCTGACGATCCATAACCGATTTCTTTAAGTAAGTAGTTTTTATAATCCTCTTTTTTGGATCTTTGTCAGATCTCTTTCAGGGATCTTTATTGTAGTAGGAGTCCGACTTTATTATATCGGTCTCCTTTAAGTTATTTTTATAATCCTCTTTCTTGGATCTTTGTCAGATCTCTTTCAGGGATTACTTTTATAACTTTTTTAGTAGTAAGAGTCCGACTTCGTTATATCGGTCTCCTTTAAGTTATTTTTGTAGTCCTCTTTCTTGGACCTTTGTCAGGTCTCTTTCAGGGACTACTTGTATAACTTTTTTAGTAGTAAGAGTCCGACTTCGTTATATCGGTCTCCTTTAAGTTATTTTTGCAGTCCTCTTTCTTGGACTTTTGTCAGGTCTCTTTCAGGGACTACTTGTATAACTTTTTTAGTAGTAAGAGTTCGACATCGTTATATCGGTCTCCTTTAAGTTATTTTTGTAGTCCTCTTTCTTGGACCTTTGTCAGGTCTCTTTCAGGGACTACTTGTATAACTTTTTTAGTAGTAAGAGTCCGACTTCGTTATATCGGTCTCCTTTAAGTTATTTTTGCAGTCCTCTTTCTTGGACCTTTGTCAGGTCTCTTTCAGGGACTACTTGTATAACTTTTTTAGTAGTAAGAGTTCGACATCGTTATATCGGTGTCCTTTAAGTTATTTTTGTAGTCCTCTTTCTTGGACCTTTGTCAGGTCTCTTTCAGGGACTACTTGTATAACTTTTTTAGTAGTAAGAGTCCGACTTCGTTATATCGGTCTCCTTTAAGTTATTTTTGTAGTCCTCTTTCTTGGACCTTTGTCAGGTCTCTTTCAGGGACTACTTGTATAACTTTTTTAGTAGTAAGAGTCCGACTTCGTTATATCGGTCTCCTTTAAGTTATTTTTGTAGTCCTCTTTCTTGGACCTTTGTCAGGTCTCTTTCAGGGACTACTTGTATAACTTTTTTAGTTCGGGCTGACTTTGTTACGTCGGGCCCTTCTAAGTTAAAGTAATCCTCTTTAATAGGGTTGGCCAGACCTCTTTCCAGGGTTTACTTATAACTTGGTTTGACTTGGTTCGACTTCTTAACGTCGGCCAGGGTTTACTCGTTAGGTTCTTTTTTTAGATCACTTTCGATAACTTCTTACATTATTCTATGTTCATCTGTGCCGATTTGTAGAAAGTGGTTGTCATCTCTAGATCGTCCTTTGGGTGAATCGCTTTTTCACCTTTATCGGACGGTTGTCTTTATCGTGATCGTGCAGTGAAATTGTTTTTCACATTCTGCCGATCTGTCGCTTTATAATCGGACGATGAATTCTTCAGATTAATGCGTCTTAAAATCTTTGTAGAATATCTAAAATGTATTTTATTTAAAGGAAATGTGCGAATATATACATATGGGATTGTCTGAGTCTCAACTTGGTGCCTCATTAAAAAACCTTTTCAGGAAAAAGAGTGCATCTAATGATGAGATCTTTTATCTCTTCTAATTGTAGTACCTTCTTAGGTTGCAGGCGTTCCATGACCTGGGAAGCTCTCGCCCATCGAGTTCAGACAGTCTGTAGTAGCCCTTTCCAAGTACTTCTACAACTCGGTAGGGTCCTTTCCAGTTTGCTGCCAGCTTTCCTTCTCTTGGTCGAGTTGTTCTGATATCATTTCGGATTAGGATGAGATAATTCTCTGTAAAACTTTTCGGTACTACCTTTTTATTATATCTGGAAGTCATTCGGCGTTTTAGAGCTTCTTCCCTGATCCGAGCTCTTTCCAGGATTTTGGGTAACAAGTCGAGCTCTTCTCTCTGGAGTTGGGAGTTTGCTTGCTCATTGTAGTGAATTACTCTAGGCGACCCTTCCTCAATCTCTACTGGAATCATCGCCTCTATTCCGTATGGTAATCGGAAGGGAGATTCCTTCGTGGTGGAATGTGGCGTCGTTCGATATGCCCATAGGACCTATGGAAACTCTTCTGCCCAGGCTCCCTTTGCATTTTGTAGTCTCCGTTTTAGCCCGGCCAATATGACTTTGTTAGCAGCTTCGGCCTGTCCGTTGGCTTGCGGATGTTCAACGGAGGTGTACTAGTGCTTTATATTCAAGTCGGCCACTAGTTTTTTGAAGCCTGCATCTGTGAATTGGGTGCCATTGTCTGTGGTTATTGAATATGGAACTCCGAACCTCGTGACAATGTTTCTGTATAAGAATTTCTGGCTTCTTTGAGCGGTGGCATTGGCTAGGGGCTCTGCCTCGATCCACTTTGTAAAGTAATCTACTCCTACTATGAGAAACTTAACTTGTCCTGATCCCTGTGGGAAGGGGCCGAGAAGATCGAGTCCCCATTTTGCAAACGGCCAAGGCGAAGTCAAGCTGATGAGCTCTTCTGGCGGGGCGATGTGAAAGTTGGCATGTTTCTGACATGGTGGACATGCCTTTACAAATTCTATAGCTTCTTTTTGTAGAGTTGGCCAATAAAATCCCGCCCGGAGTACTTTTTTGGCTAGAGCTCATGCTCCGAGATGATTGCCACAAATGCCGCCGTGTATTTCTTCTAGCACTTCCTTTGTGTTGGAGGTTGGTACGCATTTTAGTAAAGGTATTGAGATTACTCTTTTGTACAGGATGTTGTTTATGATGGTGTAGTACTGTGCCTCCCTTTTTAATTTCTTTGCCTCCTTTTCTTCTGCGGGGAGTGTTCCTGTTTTGAGGTAGTCGATTATGGGGGTCGTCCATCCTTGGTCCTGACTTGTTATCGTCAGGACTTTTTCCTCTTCCAAGATTGACGGGTTCTGCAACATTTCCTGGATGAGGCTTCTATTGTTGCCCCCTGGTTTGGTGCTGGCTAGTTTCGAAAGTGCATCAGCTCGGGCATTTTGTTCGCGGGGTATGTGGCGGATCTTATATTCCCCGATTTGTCCGGGCTGTTCCTTGGTTCTGTCCAAATATTTTTTCATGGTGGGATCTTTGGCTTGGTAGCTCCCTATTATTTGTGATGTAAATACTTGTGAATCACTGTAAATGTTAAGTTTTTGAGCTCCAACCTCTTTAGCCAGCTTCAAACCAGCTAACAAGGCTTCATATTCTGCCTGGTTGTTCGAGGCCGGGAATCTGAATTTGAGGGAGAGCTCGACTTGGGTTCCTTGGTTGCTTTCTATTATCACGCCTGCGCCACTTCTAGTTTTATTCGAAGAACCGTCCACGTAGAGATTCCATTCCGTGGGGGTTTCCAGGGTGTCTGTGAATTTTGCAACGAAGTCGGCCAGATACTGTGATTTGATGGCCGTCCGAGGCTCGTATTGGAGGTCGAACTCTGACAGCTCGACTGCCCATTGTAGAATTCTGCCTGCTAAATCCGTTTTCTGCAATATTCCTTTTATGGGCTGGTTAGTTCGAACCTTAATGGTGTGAGCCTGGAAGTATGGGCGGAGTCATCGAAAGGTTAGGATAAGAGTGTAGGCAAATTTTTCTATTTCTTGGTAGTTCAGCTCAGATCCCTGTAGTGCCTTGCTAATGAAGTAGACGGGTTGTTGCCCTTTTTTGTCTTCCCTGACTAGTGCTAAAGCTATTGCCCGGTTCCCTACTGCGAGGTATAATATAAGCGGCTCTCCTTCTCGTGGTCGAGATAGGATAGGTGGCCGTCCTAAGAATTCCTTGAAGTCTCGGAAGGCCTGCTCACATTCTGTCATCCATTCAAACTGTTTTCCCTTTCTTAAAGTAGCATAGAAGGGGAGAGATCTTATCGCAGCTCCTGCTAAGAATTGGGATAGGGCGGCTAATCTCCTGTTGAGTTGCTGTACCTCTTTGACGTAGGTTGGGCTCTTCATGTTGAGTATGGCTTGACATTTGTCTAGATTTGCTTCAATTCCCCTTTGTGTGAGCATGAAGCTTAAGAATTTGCCTGCTTCAACTGCGAAGGTGCATTTTGCGGGGTTGAGTCGCATGTTATGCTTCCTTATAGTGTCAAACACTTGAGCCAGGTCATACAATAGTGTGTCTTCGCTTTGTGTCTTTATTAACATGTCGTCCACATAAACTTCCATGATTTTTCCAATGTGATCTGAGAAGACTTTATTCATTAGCCTTTGATAAGTAGCTCCTGCGTTCTTGAGACCAAAAGGCATCACGATGTAGCAGTAGTTTGCCTTTGGTGTTAAGAACGAGGTCTTTTCTTGATCTGGTAGATACATGGGAATTTGGTTGTATCCTGAATATGCATCCATAAACGAGAGATATTTATATCCACAGGAAGCATCTACCAGGGCGTCAATACTTGGGAGTGGGTATGGATCTTTTGGACAAGCTTTGTTGAGATCGGTGTAATCGGTGCACATTCGCCACTTCCCATTCGACTTTTTCACCAAGACGACGTTGGCTAGCCATAGTGGGTATTTGACTTCTCTTATAAATCTGGCTTCCAGTAGTGCTTGTACTTGTTCTTCCACAGCTTGGGATCGTTCTAGCCCGAGTTTTCTTCGCTTCTGCTGCACCAGCCGAGATCCTGGGTAGGCCGCCAACTTGTGGCACATTAGCTTGGGGTCTATGCCCGGCATGTATGCGGCTCTCCATGCGAAGAGGTCGACATTATCTCGTAAGAATTGTGTCAGTAATTCTTTTTAGTCTCCTCTTAGGACTGTGCCGATATTAGTTGTTTTGTCCGAGGTGTCTCCGATCTGAACCTTCTCTACCTCACCTTCTGGGTGCGGACGGAGTTCTTCTCGTCGATGAGCTCCGCCAAGCTCAATTGTATGAAACTCTTCTCCTCTGCTCCTGAGGTTTAAGCTCTCGTTATAACAGCGACGTGCCATCTTTTGATCTGCTTTTATCGTGGTTATCCCCTCTATAGTTGGGAATTTCATGCATAGATGTGGAGTTGAGACTATTGCGCCGAGTTGATTGAGTGTTGTCCGACCTATTAGAGCATTGTAGGTTGAACTTACGTCGACCACAATGTAGTCTATTTTGAGGGTCCTGGATTGGTTCCCTTTTCTAAAAGTAGTGTGTAGCGATACGTATCCCAGCGGTTATACCGGGGTGTCTCCTAGTCCGAATAGATTGTTCGGGTATGCTCTAAGCTCCTTTTCGTCTAAGCCGAGTTTGCCGAAGGCTGTTTTGAATAAGATATTGGCAGAACTCCCTTGGTCTACTAATGTGCGGTGTAGATTGGCATTTGCCAGTATAATAGTGATGACCATGGAATCGTCGTGTCCCGAGATGATGCCGGATGCGTCCTCTTTAGTGAATGTTATTGCCAGGATGTTGGGTGCTTCCTCCTTTCCCTTGACATGACATACTTCTTTGAGATATCTCTTTCGGGATGATTTGGAGATCCTACCTCCTGCGAATCCGCCGTGTATCATGTGGACATGTCTTTCTGGTGTTCGAGGTGATCGTTCAGCTCGTCCATCATCTTCGTCTCTTCGTCTCTTTCTTTGGTCATCATCTCGGGTAGCCAGAAATCGATCTAACTTTCCTTCTCTTACCAATTTTTCTATGATATTTTTCAAGTCAAAGCACTCGTTGGTGGAGTGCCCTCGGACTCTATGGTATTCACAATATTCCTTCCGGTTTCCTCCTCCCCTTTTGCCTTTGAGTGGTCGCGCTGGGGGGATTTTTTCAGTGTGGCAGACTTCTTTGTACACGTCGACCAGGGATGCCTTGAGAGGAGTGTAGTTATGGTATTTTTTGATTTTCTCCCCCTGTCGATCTTCTTTCCTTTTAGAGTCCTTGTCTTTGTCTCGGTAGGGGGCCCCAAATTTTGAGGTTTCTCCCAACCGAGTATTCTCTTCCATGTTGATGTATTTTTCTGCTCGCTCTTTTAGGATACTTTTTTGATATAGATTGGCTGAAAGGTCCCTCTCGTAAGCCCTTGATGAGCCCAATAATGGCGGCCTCAGTTGGTAAACTTTGTATGTCCATGCATGTTTTGTTGAATCTTTCCATGTAGTTGCGGAGGCTCTCCTGATCTCCTTGCTTGATCCCTAGTAAGCTGGGTGCGTGCTTGGCCTTATCTTTCTAGATGGAGAATCTGGCCAGGAACTTTTTGGCCAGGTCATCGAAGTTTGAGATGGACTTCGGAGGTAAGTTGTCGAACCATCCGATCGCCATTTTCGTGAGAGTCGTTGGAAAAGCTTTGCAGCAAATGGCATCTGAGGCATCGGTAAGATACATTCTTCTTCTGAAATTACTGAGATGATGGTTGGGATCTGTGGTGCCATCATACAAAACCATATCTGGGAGCTTGAAATCTTTTGGGATTTTGGTCTTCATGATTTCTCTGGTGAACAGATCTTGTTCTTTGCGTGAATTTTCCTTAGGAGTGGTCCGTCGAGCTTTTGATTTGAGGTCGGCCTCTAATTGCTGCAGTTTTTCTTCCAGTTCTCGACGTCGCCGTACCTCTCTTTGCAAATCCTTTTTGATCTCCCGTTGTTGCTGGGTATCTTTTTCAAGTTGCTTTAAGCGATCTTGAAGTGCTTCTATTGCTCCCGGATTTGGTGAGTTTTTGTCCCCGTTGGATTCCGGAGTATCCTTTAGCGTAGTGTCCGCATTTTTGTGCGGTGTTCTATTTTCCAGATTCGAGTCGTGGTCGTTGTCATGGCCGTCCGCCATGGTTTTGGGATAACTTTCAGGTTCCCCAGTAACGGCGCCAATGTTCCGAGGGTTACCTGAAACTGGAGGTCGATCTCGGATGAGATCTTCGGTACTGGTCGGAGATAACGTGTCCGGCTGGCTGGTGGCGGCCGGAGCTGTTGTGTCCGACTTGTTGGACTTGTTGCACTGCTGATCCTTGGCCACCGGAAGGTGGGGGGTACCTGCAAGAGACTCCGATGCTTAAGTTAGCATGGGTATTAAACAGGCTTATTGTAGAATCAGAGTATGAGTTATACCTGGGTGCTCCAGTGTATTTATAATAGTGTGGGCTGACCTTTCTGATAAGATAAGTTAGTTATCTTATCTTATCTTATCTTGTTTTGGATGAAGTCAGCTTATCTTCAAGGAAACCGCCTTTATCTCTATAGGCTGGGATTGCCTTTGGATTTGGGTCGTGTTCCTCTATTTGGGCCCTTTATTGGGCTTTCCTGTCGATTTGGCCGAGCTCTTTTAAAAGAGGTCGGGTAGTCTGACCTGAAGAGGTCGGTCGCTGTGTCGCCGATCATCCCGGGTCGGATAGCTCGACCTAGGGTATGAACACTAACTATGTCTCAAGTACTTTGGAAACAAGCAACTTCCAATAACTTTGCAGGAACCTTCTGAGGAAATAGTGCACCATCATCCAAGGAAGTGAAGGAGCAAAAACTATGGGTAAGGACAACAAGGGGATAGCAGGAAACCATCACCCGAAGGTTGTGTTGTTACTTAATTCCATATACTTAAAATGCTAAAAAAATTGGAAGTCCGAAGGAACTTCATTTATAGTTGCTCATTAGTTTAGATGATTAGAGTTTAATGTTGCTCTATTGCTTTTGTCATATGTGTGCTGTCCACGATACCTGCTGGATTTTCACCTTGCTTACTTGTATGCTTGTCTCCTTTTGAATCAAATAAAAAGAGAATGATTGTTATGAAAGACCAGAGTGGAGTTCATATTGTGGAGTAAGTTCCTTAGTGTGTGATGTGGTCATAAGCTAAGTTGGTTCACCAACAAGGGTGGGAAGACAACTATTTGTCCTGAATCATATGCTTGAAACACACCCCATGAGACTAGCTAAATAACAAGATCCTAATAAGAAAAAAGGGGAAAAAAACAATAAGAGTTGAAAAAGAAAGAAAAGTTAATAAAGAATAAGGCTAGGCACCAAGGGTTTGAAACTTGAGAGATGTGTCTGTGGTGCTTCTGTACCAAGGATCTGCTTGGATGAATAAGTTCGTAGCAGTGCTTCATCACTTGGTAACTTGGGTTAACTAACCCGGGATTATCAGCTGAAAGTCCACTATCAAGAGCAACCTTGCTACAGAACATTTAGTAACCCAAAGAGGTGCTGGACACCAAGGTCTCAAGAAAGAAAATAAACAAACCATGTGCCTGTGGTGTGTATGTATGGGGGAAAGAGACTTGAGGGAGTAAGTCCTTAGGGGTGTCTTAACACCTAGCACCTTGAACCAACTGGTTCGGGAGTGCTGGCTGAAAGCTTATCTTAAAGAGTCGCCCCCCTCACAGAGCACTTAGCCTAAGAACACAAATAAGCCCTGAAAACAATAAAAGGATCAATGAATAAGAGTCTCATAGGGTGCAATTAAGTGAGTATTTCAGGACATGATAAAGGTCTAAAAGCCAGTGAAGGAATGAATCTAAGTTGCTATGCATGAAACCACCATAAAACCAAGGACATGACTTCCACAATAATGACTCATTCCTCTTGGCATTTCATTCATCATTCTCTTATTCCAGTAGTTGCTTAGGGACAAGCAAGCTTTAAGTTTGGTGTTGTGATGCCAGGGCATTTTGGCCAGTTTTACTGACCTTTTCTTTACTGTTTTAGGGTAGTTTCATGCATTTTCTTAGAAAATAAGCAAGTTTTGGGTAGAAATTCACTTACATCTTGATTTAAGCATACATTGTGCACTTTACATGATTTCATGAGAATTTTGCATGAATTAGATGACAAATTGGATGATGCATGTCTCATGATGTGGATTAGAACTTTGATGCACTTTATTGCTTGATTTCAGGACAAAGGAAGCAAGAAAGAGCCACGTTAGCAGCCACGTTAATCTAACTAACGTGACCACCAACATGAAATGGGAGCTAGTTTGCAACGTTAATGAGAAAAGTAATCGCCAATAACATCCTCGAAGCCATCATAGCCCACGTTAAGAGTCACATTAACTAAGTTAACGTGAACTCTAACGTGGAAGAAAGAAAGTGGAGCCAACGTTAGTGACACTTACCTTTGTCACTAACGTTGGAATGAGCCACAATGATCCACTATGAGCCACGTTAACTCCCACATTAACTTAGTTAACGTGGAAGCTAACGTTGAGGATAGGATGATGAGCCAACATTAGTGACACTCACCTTTGTCACTAACGTTGGAGATGGCTATCATTACCACGTTAGAAGCCACGTTAACTTAGTTAACGTGGACTCTAACGTGGGAAGTAGGGGCACCTTGGAACGTTAGTGACAAAGGTAAGTGTCACTAACGTTCTCGAAGGATTGGCAAGCCTACATTAAGAGCCACGTTAACTAAGCTAACGTGGACTCTAACGTAAGGGGAAGGGAGGACTCTCAACGTTATTGGAAAAGGTGAGCCCCAATAACGTGTGCGAAGGACCAAGAGGCAACGTTAGTGGCCACGTTGGTGCCACTAACGTTGAAGTTAGCGTGGATCATCCCTGGGTGAGGAACGTTAGTGAAAAAGGTGATTGCCACTAACATTCTCGAACCCACACTCTCACTTAACGTTAATGCCACTAACGTCCTGAGCTAAAGACCCTTCCTACTTCACACTTTCTCTTTGAAAGTAAAGCTAAGCCCACTGCAGAAGATAACTGCTTCAAACTCAAGATCCAAAGGCCCATATCCAAGACTTGAAGAATCAACTAGAAGATCAGAAGAGTAGTATATATAGGGGTAGTTTTGAATCAGGAAGCAGCTTTTGGGGGAGGGGAAATTGAGAACTACTCTCTGTATAATTTACTTTCTCTGCACTTCTAGTTCTAGTTTTCATGATGTATTCTCCATCTTTGTTTTCCATTTCCAGAGCTATGAACAACTAAACCCCTTTCATTGGGTTAGGGAGCTCTGTTGTAATTTGATGGAACAATACTAATTTTCATTACTCTTCTTCTATCTTTTCTCTTGATTTTACTGGAAAGCTTTCAATTTTCATCCCATTGGGTAGTTATCTTGGAAAAGAAGCTATTCATACTTGGATCTCTTCTGAACCTTGGAAGAGGAATGAAGAGATCATGCTAGAAATGCTTTCTCATGTTGGACCAAATATGGTTTGGTTGGGTATGGTGACTATAATCCTACCAACACTTGATTTGGGAATGCATGTGGTATAATCAGTGACCATACTTCATCTCTTCTCATGAGCAATTGACCAAGAAATTGGCTATTGATCAAGATTTGAGAGATTGAATTACCAAGGAATTGGAATTCGATTACTTAAGATTGCCAAGGAGATCAATGAATGCATTGATTGAGGAAGAAGTGAAAATGAACTTGATCCGGAGAATGCAACATCTCCTAAGCCCAATGAATCCCCATTTCTGATCTTACCCATTGGTGCACGAAATTGTGATCTCCAGGCTCGAACAATCCCTGGTAATGGCTCCAAAGCTTGGTGCTCTGTTCTCAATACATAATTGTCACAACTTCGATACAACTAACCAGCAAGTGCACTGGGTCGTCTAAGTAATACCTTATGTGAGTAAGGGTCGAATCCCACGGAGATTGTTGGTATGAAGCAAGCTATGGTCACCTTGTAAATCTCAGTCAGGCAGATATAAAGTGATAATGGTGTTTTCAAATAATAAATAATAGAATAGGGATAGAGGTACTTATGTAAATCATTGGTAGGAATTTCAGATAAGTGAATGGAGATGCTTTTCGTTCCTCTGAACCTCTGCTTTCCTGCTACCTTCATCCAATCAGTCTTACTCCTTTTCATGGCTGGCTTTATGTGATACATCACCACTGTCAATGGCTACTTTCGGTCATCTCTCGGGAAAATGATCCAATGCCCTGTCACGGCACGGCTAATCGTCTGGAGGCATCACCCTTGCCAATGGCTTCATCTTATCCTCTCAGTGAATAATATGCTCACGCACCCTGTCACGGCACGGCTATTCATCTGTCGGTTCTCGATCATGCTGGAATAGGATTTACTATCCTTTTGCGTCTGTCACTAACGCCCAGCACTCGCGAGTTTGAAGCTCGTCACAGTCATTCAATCATTGAATCCTACTCGGAATACCACAGACAAGGTTTAGACCTTCCGGATTCTCTTGAATGCCGCCATCATTCTAGCTTACGCCACGAAGATTCTGGTTAGGAGATCTAAGAGATACTCATTCTAGCTTAATTCATGTAGAACAGAAGTGTTTGTCAGGCACGCGTTCATAGGGGAGAATGGTGATGAGTGTCACACATAATCATCACCTTCATCACGTTCTTGGGTGCGAATGGATATCTTAGAAGCGAAATAAGAAGAATTGAATAGAAAACAGTAGTACTTTGCATTAATCTTTGAGGAACAGCAGAGCTCCACACCTTAATCTATGGAGTGTAGAAACTCTACCATATGAAAATACATAAGTGAAGGTCCAGGCATGGCCGTGTGGCCAGCCCCCTATGATCTAAGAACCAGACGTCCAAAGATGGTCAAAGAGACGTAAGATGGTCTAAAAGATGCCTAATACAATAGTAAAAGGTCCTATTTATAATAAACTAGTCACTAGGGTTTACATGAGTAAGTAATTGATGCATAAATCCACTTCCGGGGCCCACTTGGTGTGTGTTTGGGCTGAGCTTAAGTGTAGCACGTGCAGAGGCCATTTGTGGAGTTGAACGCCAAGTTCTGTGCCAGTTTGGGCGTTCAACTCTGGTTTTGGATCCTTTTCTGGCGCTGGACACCAGATTTGGGCAGAAGGCTGGCGTTGAACGCCAGTTTACGTCGTCAATTCTTGGCCAAAGTATGGACTATTATATATTGCTGGAAAGCCCTGGATGTCTACTTTCCAACGCAATTGGAAGCGCGCCATTTCGAGTTCTGTAGCTTTGAGTGCAGGGAGGTCAGAATCCAACAGCATCAGCAGTTCTTTTTCAACCTCTGATTCTGATTTTTGCTCAAGTCCCTCAATTTCAGTCAGAAAATACCTGAAATCACAGAAAAACACACAAACTCATAGTAAAGTCCAGAAATGTGAATTTAACATAAAAACTAATGAAAACATCCCTAAAAGTAACTAGATCCTACTAAAAACATACTAAAAACAATGTCAAAAAGCGTATAAATTATCCGCTCATCACAACACCAAACTTAAATTGTTGCTTGTCCCCAAGCAACTGAAAATCAAGTAGGATAAAAAGAAGAGAATATACTATAAATTCCAAACTATCAATGAAACAGAGCTTCAATCATATGAGCGGGACTTATAGCTTTTTGCCTCTTGAATAGTTTTGGCATCTCACTTTATCCATTGAGGTTCAGAATGATTGGCATCTATAGGAACTTCAGATTTTGAATAGTGTTATTGACTCTCCTAGTTCAGTATGATGATTCTTGAACACAGCTTCTTTATGAGTCTTGGCCGTGGCCCTAAGCACCTTGTTTTCCAGTGTTACCACCGGATACATAAATGCCACAAACACATAATTGGGTGAACCTTTTCAGATTGTGACTCAGCTTTGCTAAAGTCCCCAATTAGAGGTGTCCAGGGTTCTTAAGCACACTCTTTTTTTTTTTTTTTTTTTTTGCTTTGGACCTTGACTTTAACCGCTCAGTCTCAAGTTTTCACTTGACACCTACACGCCACAAGCACATGGTTAGGGACAGCTTGGTTTAGCCGCTTAGACCAGGATTTTATTCCTTTAGGCCCTCCTATCCACTGATGCTCAAAGCCTTGGGATCCTTTTTATTTGCCCTTGCCTTTTGGTTTTAAGGGTTATTGGCTTTTTCTGCTTGCTTTTTCTTTTTCTTTCTATTTTTTTTTGCCTAATTTTTTTTTTCTGCAAGCTTTGTTCTTTGCTGCTTTTTCTTGCTTCAAGAATCATTTTTATGATTTTTCAGATTATCAAATAACATGTCTCCTAGTCATCATTCTTTCAAGAGCCAACATATTTAACATTCTTAAACAACAACTTCAAAAGACATATGCACTGTTCAAGCATTCATTCAGAAAACAAGAAGCATTGTCACCACATCAATATAATTAAGCTAAGTTCAAGGATAAATTCGAAACTCATGTACTTCTTGTTCTTTTGAATTAGAACATTTTTCATTTAAGAGAGGTGATGGATTCATAGGACATTTATAACTTTAAGACATAGTTACTAACTACTAATGATCATGTAATGAAGACACAAACACAGATAAGCACATAACATAGAAAACGAAAAACAGAGAGAGTAAGAACAAGGAATGAGTCCACCTTAGTGATGTCCTTGAGCTCTTCTATGTCTCTTCCTTGTCTTTGCTGCTCCTCCTTCATTGCTTTTAGATCTTCTCTGATTTCATGAAGGATGATGGAGTGCTCTTGATGTTCCACCCTTAGTTGCTTCCAATAATTGTGTGGAAGAAAATGTATCCCCTGAGGTATCTCAGGGATCTCTTGATTTGCAGTCAAATGTTCTACCACTGAGCTATAGACCCTTGATGGAAGCTTTTGTCTTCCCTTTCCTCTTTCTAGAGGTTTCTCTGGCCTTAGGTGCCATCAATGGTTATGGAAAAAACAAAAAAAAAGCTATGCTTTTACCACACCAAACTTAGAATGTTGCTCGCCCTCGAGCAAAAGAAGAAGGAATAGTTGAAGAAGAAGATGTGGAAATAAAAACTAGGATTATGAGGAGGTAGGTGGGGATCCTGTGGGGTCCACAGATCTTGAGGTGTCAAGGCATTTACATCCCTGCACCAATTTAGGCATGCAAAATGCCTTGCACACAACTCTGGGCGTTCAGCGCCAGGTTGGTGCCCATTTTGGGCGTTCAACGCCCCTTTGCTGCCATTTCTGGCGTTGAACGCCAGAACCATGCTTGTTCTGGGCGTTCAGCGCCAGGGTGCTCCCATTCTGGGCGTTCAGCGCCAGAACTATGCTCTGTTCTGGCGTTTGAACGCCAGACAGATGCTCCTCCAGGGTGTGATTTTTCTTCTGCTGTTTTTGATTCCGTTTTTGAATTTTTTGTTTATTTTGTGACTCCACATGATCATGAACCTAAGAAAACATGAAAAACAATAAAAATAAGAATTAGATAAACATTGGGTTGCCTCCCAACAAGCGCTTCTTTAATGTCAATAGCTTGACAGTGGGCTCTCATGGAGCCTCACAGATGTGCAGAGCTTTGTTGAGACTCTCCAACATCAAACTTAGAGTTTGGATATGGGTGTTCAACACCAAACTTAGAGTTTGGTTGTGGCCTCCCAACACCAAACTTAGAGTTTGACTGTGGGGGCTCTGGTTGACTCTGCTTGGAGAGAAGCTTTTTCTGCTTCCTCTCCAAGGTTGCAGAGGGAGATCCTTGAGTTTTGAATACAAGGGTGTTCTCATTCCATTGAAGGACTATTTCACCTCTGTCAACATCAATCACAGCTCTTGCTGTGGCCAGGAAAGGTCTTCCTAGGATGATGGATTCATCCTCTTTCTTTCCAGTATCCAGGACTATGAAATCAGCAGGGATGTAAAGGCCTTCAACCTTTACTAACACGTCCTCTACTTGTCCATATGCCTGTTTTCTTGAGCTGTCTGCCATCTCTAATGAGATTTTAGCAGCTTGCACCCCATAGATTCCCAGTTTCTCTATTACAGAGAGGGGCATGAGGTTTATTCCTGAACCAAGGTCACACAGAGCCTTAAAGATCATGGTGCCTATGGTACAGGGTATTATGAACTTTCCAGGATCCTGTCTCTTCTAAGGCAATGTCAGTTGATCCAAATCACTTAGTTCATTGATGAACAAGGGAGGTTTAACTTCCCAAGCATCAATGCCAAATAATTTGGCATTCAGCTTCATGATTGCACCAAGAAACTTGGCAGTTTGCTCTTCAGTGACATCCTCATTCTCTTCAGAAGAGGAATACTCATCAGAGCTCATGAAGGGCATAAGGAGGTTCAATGGAATCTCTATGGTCTCTAGATGAGCCTCAGAGTCCTTTGGTTCCTCAGAGGGAAGCTCCTTATTGATCACTAGACGTCCCAGGAGGTCTTCCTCCTTGGAATTCACGTCCTCTCCTTCCCTTACAGGTTCGGCCATGGCGCTTATGTCAATGGCCTTGCACTCTCCTTTTGGATTCTCTTCTGTATTGCTTGGGAAAGTACTAGAAGGGATTTCAGTGATCCTTTTACTCAGCTGGCCCACTTGTGCTTCCAGATTTCTAATGGAAGACCTTGTTTCATTCATGAAACTTACAGTGGCCTTAGACAGATCAGAGACTAGATTTGCTAAATTAGAAGCATTTTGTTCAGAGTTCTCTGTCTGTTGCTGAGTTGATGATGGAAAAGGCTTGCTATTGCTGAACCTGTTTCTTCCACCATTATTAAAGCCTTGTTGGGGCTTTTGATCCTTCCATGAGAAATTTGGATGATTTCTCCATGTTGAGTTATAGGTGTTTCCATAAGGTTCACCTAAGTAATTTACCTCTGCTATTGCAAGGTTCTCAGGATCATAAGCTTCTTCTTCAGAAGAAGCCTCTTGAGTACTGTTGGATGCAGCTTGCATTCCATGCAGACTCTGAAAAATCATATTGACTTGCTGAGTCAATATTTTATTCTGAGCCAATATGGCATTCAGAGTATCAACTTCAAGAACTCCCTTCTTCATAGGCGTCCCATTATTCACAGGATTCCTTTCAAAAGTGTACATGAATTGGTTATTAGCAACCATGTCAATGAGTTCTTGAGCTTCTGCAGGCGTTTTCTTTAGGTGAATGGATCCACCTGCAGAGGTATCCAATGACATCTTAGATAACTCAGACAGACCATCATAGAATATATCCAGGATGGTCCATTCTGAAAGCATGTCAGAAGGACACTTTTTGGTCAACTGTTTGTATCTTTCCCAAGCTTCATAGAGAGATTCACCTTCTTTCTGTCTGAAGGTTTGAACATCAGCTCTAAGCTTGCTCAGCTCTTGAGGAGGAAAGTACTTGGCTAAGAAAGCCGGACCAGCTTATCCCAAGAGTTCAGGCTGTCTTTGGGTTGAGAATCCAACCATAATCTAGCTCTGTCTCTTACAGCAAAAGGGAAAAGCATGAGCCTGTAGACTTCAGGATCTACTCCATTAGTCTTAACAGTATCACATATCTGCAAGAATTCAGTTAAGAACTGAAAAGGATCTTCAGATGGAAGTCCATGAAACTTGCAGTTCTGCTGCATCAGAGAAACTAATTGAGGTTTCAGCTCAAAGTTGTTTGCTCCAATGGCAGGAATGGAGATGCTTCTTCCATGTAGATTGGAATTAGGTGCAGTAAAGTCACCAAGCATCTTCCTTATGTTATTATTATTTTTGGCTGCCATCTCCTTTTCCTGTTCGAAAATTTCTGAAAGGTTATCTCTGGATTGTTGTATTTTAGCTTCTCTTAATTTTTTTCTTCAGAGTCCTTTCAGGTTCTGGATCTGCTTTAACAAGAATGTTCTTGTCCTTGCTCCTGCTCATATGACAAAGAAGATGGCACAGAAAAAATAGTAATAATAATATGGATCCTTTATACCACAGTATAGGGATCCTTGTGTTAGTAGAAGAAAAGAAGGGAAGAAAATCTGAACTCAGAGAGAGAGGGGGTTCGGATTTTTGGAGAGTTGAAGGAAAGATGTTAGTATATCAATAAACAAATAGAAGAAGATGAGAGGGGGAAGTGAATTTTCGAAAACACTTTTTGAAAAAGAGTTAGTGATTTTTGAAAATAGTTTTTGAAAAAGGTTAGTATTTTTTTTTTCGAATTTTTTTTTTGAAATAAAAATAAAAATAAAAATAATTAGTTAATTAAAAAGAAATTTTTGAAAAAGGGGGAGATATTTTCGAAAATTAGAGAGAGAGAGTTAGTTAGGTAGTTTTGAAAAAGTTAAGAAAAAACAAAAAGTTAGTTAGTTAGTTGAAACAAATTTTGAAAAGATAAGAAGTTAGGAAGTTAGAAAAGATATTTTGAAAAGATATTTTTGAACAAGATAAGATAAGAAGATATTTTGAAAAGATATGATAGGATTAGTTTTGAAAAAGATTTGATTTTTTAAAATCACAATTAATGACTTGATTCATAAGAAATCACAAGATATGATTCTAGAACTTAAAGTTTGAATCTTTCTTAACAAGTAAGTAACAAACTTCAAATTTTTGAATCAAAACATTAATTGATTAGTTATTTTCGAAAATTTGATTTAGAAATAAGAAAAAGATTTTTGAAAAATATTTTTGGAATTTTCGAAAATAACTAAGAAATTTGAAAAAGATTTGATTTTTGAAAAAGATTTTGAAAAAGATAAGATTTTCAAATTGAAAATTTGATTTGACTCATAAGAAACAATTTGATTTTTAAAAATTTTTGAAAAAGTCAACTCAATTTTCGAATTTGATGAGAGAAAGGGAAAGATAATTTTTTGATTTTTTTTTGAATTTTTATGAAAACATGAAAATTATGCAATGCATGAAATTTTTAGATCAAAACAATAAATGCATGCAAGAATGCTATGAATGTCAAGATGAACACCAAGAACACTATGAATGTCATGATGAACATCAAGAACATATTTTTGAAAAATTTTTAATGCAAAGAAAACATGCAAGACACCAAACTTAGAATTCTTTAATGCTTACGCACTAAGAATTCAAGAATGCATATGAAAAACAACATACAACACAAAACAAAAAATCATCAAGATCAAACAAGAAGACTCACCAAGAACAACTTGAAGATCATGAAGAACACTATGAATGCATGATATTTTCGAAAAATGCAAGATGCATATGCAATTGACATCAAACTTATGATATGACTCAAGACTCAAACAAGAAACACAAAATATTTTTGATTTTTATGATTTTCTAATTTTTTTTTGGATTTTTATTTTATATTTTTCAAAAAATTATTTTGAAAAAGGAAAATAAGGATTCCAAAATTTTTTTAGTATGAATTCCAGGAATCTTGCCATGTTAGTCTAAAGCTTCAGTCCAGGAATTAGACATGGCTCACTAGCCAGCCAAGCTTTCAATGAAAGCTCCAGTCCAAAACACTAGACATGGCCAATGGCCAGCCAAGCTTCAGCATTTAACACCAGAGTATATTGATCTTGATAACAAATTGCTGCTCATCATTTACCAAGCATGTAACTTGCCTCTGATGGTTTGGAAGCCTCAGTCCAAAAGAATTTAGACATGGCTCTACAGCCAGCCAGGCTTCACATGCTTCATGAAACACTAGAATTCATTCTTAAAAATTTTGAATAAATTTTTGAAAACATTTTTATTATTTTTTTTTCGAAAACAGATGATAAAATTTTGAAAATATTTTTGAAAAATTTTTTGAAAAGAAAAAGAAAAAGAAAATTACCTAATCTGAGCAACAAGATGAACCGTCAGTTGTCCAAACTCAAACAATCCCCGGCAACGGCGCCAAAAACTTGGTGCACGAAATTGTGATCTCCAGGCTCGAACAATCCCTGGTAATGGCTCCAAAGCTTGGTGCTCTGTTCTCAATACATAATTGTCACAACTTCGATACAACTAACCAGCAAGTGCACTAGGTCGTCCAAGTAATACCTTACGTGAGTAAGGGTCGAATCCCACGGAGATTGTTGGTATGAAGCAAGCTATGGTCACCTTGTAAATCTCAGTCAGACAGATATAAAGTGATAATGGAGTTTTCGAATAATAAATAATAGAATAGGGATAGAGGTACTTATGTAAATCATTGGTAGGAATTTCAGATAAGCGAATGGAGATGCTTTTCGTTCCTCTGAACCTCTGCTTTCCTGCTACCTTCATCCAATCAGTCTTACTCCTTTCCATGGCTGGCTTTATGTGATACATCACCACTGTCAATGGCTACTTTCGGTCATCTCTCGGGAAAATGATCCAATGCCCTGTCACGGCACGGCTAATCGTCTGGAGGCATCACCCTTGCCAATGGCTTCATCTTATCCTCTCAGTGAATAATATGCTCACGCACCCTGTCACGGCACGGCTATTCATCTGTCGGTTCTCGATCATGCTGGAATAGGATTTACTATCCTTTTGCGTCTGTCACTAACGCCCAGCACTCGCGAGTTTGAAGCTCGTCACAGTCATTCAATCATTGAATCCTACTCGGAATACCACAGACAAGGTTTAGACCTTCCGGATTCTCTTGAATGCCGCCATCATTCTAGCTTACGCCACAAAGATTCTGGTTAGGAGATCTAAGAGATACTCATTCTAGCTTAATTCATGTAGAACAGAAGTGTTTGTCAGGCACGCGTTCATAGGGGAGAATGGTGATGAGCGTCACACATAATCATCACCTTCATCATGTTCTTGGGTGCGAATGGATATCTTAGAAGCGAAATAAGAAGAATTGAATAGAAAACAGTAGTACTTTGCATTAATCTTTGAGGAACAGCAGAGCTCCACACCTTAATCTATGGAGTGTAGAAACTCTACCGTATGAAAATACATAAGTGAAGGTCCAGGCATGGTCGTGTGGCCAGCCCCCTATGATCTAAGAACCAGACGTCCAAAGATGGTCAAAGAGACGTAAGATGGTCTAAAAGATGCCTAATACAATAGTAAAAGGTCCTATTTATAATAAACTAGTCACTAGGGTTTACATGAGTAAGTAATTGATGCATAAATCCACTTCCGGGGCCCACTTGGTGTGTGTTTGGGCTGAGCTTAAGTGTAGCACGTGCAGAGGCCATTTGTGGAGTTGAACGCCAAGTTCTGTGCCAGTTTGGGCGTTCAACTCTGGTTTTGGATCCTTTTCTGGCGCTGGACGCCAGATTTGGGCAGAAGGCTGGCGTTGAACGCCAGCTTACGTCGTCAATTCTTGGCCAAAGTATGGACTATTATATATTTCTGGAAAGCCCTAGATGTCTACTTTCCAACGCAATTGGAAGCGCGCCATTTCGAGTTCTGTAGCTCCAGAAAATCTACTTTGAGTGCAGAGAGGTCAGAATCCAACAGCATCAGCAGTCCTTTTTCAACCTCTGAATCTGATTTTTGCTCAAGTCCCTCAATTTCAGCCAGAAAATACCTGAAATCACAGAAAAACACACAAACTCATAGTAAAGTCCAGAAATGTGAATTTAACATAAAAACTAATGAAAACATCCCTAAAAGTAACTAGATCCTACTAAAAACATACTAAAAACAATGTCAAAAAGCGTATAAATTATCCGCTCATCACCCATTCTCTTTAATTTCTGCAATTTACTTTCATGAGCATCTTCCCCATTCCCATTTACAATTCTGCAATTTACTTTCCGTCCTTTACTTTTAGCTCTTTACTTCCAGCATTTACATTTTCTGCTATTTACTTTCCCGCCATTTAATTTCCTGCAACTCCCAAACCAAATTCTGCTTTGCGCAACTAGAACATTCCTCTAATTAAAGTTGCTTGACCAATCAATCCCTGTGGGATTTGACCTCACTCTATTGTGAGTTTTTACTTGACGACAATTCGGTACACTTTCTGAAGGAAGATTGTTGAGAGACAAGTTTCCGTGCTATCACCATCCTTGTCAACAAACGAAATATTGATAATCATGAGAGGCCAACCTATTAAGTCTACTTCCTGAAAGCCTTAAGTACGTAATGTCTACTCCTAAGCTTGAGTTACGTCAAATAGATTTGATCACATCAACCCTTAAGTCCTAACCTACCTACTAATTAACTTAGTAGTGGGTTAGCGTTAATGGGTGTCAATTTGATCACCAAGGGTTCTCAAATCATCAAATCCATTATACCCAATAACTCAAGTTTACCCAATTCCCTTAGCTTAGACCAAGAGTCAACAAAACTACTCAAAAACTAAGGAGAACATTTCATCAAACATGTAGAATGCAATAGAAATAAACATCATAAATTGCAAGAATAATAAAATCTACCAACTATCAATTGAAAGGAAAGTAAGAACACAACTCAATTCATCAATAAAAGAAACATCAACATCAATGTGCATTAAATGTAAACCAAATCCAACATGAGTTCATCATCACAAAAGAGAGCAAAATGAGAAATTAACATCACAAATAAGAGAATCAAGGCGTAGAAATGAGAAATTATAAAAGAAACAAGATGAGATCAAGAAATTAAACATGAATCTATGACAATTTAACCTAATCCTAACCTAATTCTAGAGAGAAGAAGGAGCTTCTCTCTCTAGAAAACTAACTAAAGGCTCATGTTGGCTAAACTAATTGCTCCCCCCTTTGCTTGGACTTCAATTCTACATGAAATACACTCAGAAACAAGTTGGATTTGGGCCTGGGTAGCTCAGAAATTGCCCCCCAGCGTTTTGCCTTTAAGTGGGTCACGTGAGAGTATCAGTGCGTCCGCGTCATGTGCGCATGCGCGTCGATTGGGAAATTTTTCATCCGCGCGGACGCGTCATGTACGCGTGCACGTGCCTATGCGAAACCACTTCTGCGCGTGCACGCCTTGTACGCGTGCGTGCCTATTGATGCATTCCCAATCTTTGTTTCTTCATGCATTCTCCACTTTGTATGCTTTTCTCCTCATTTTGTCCATCAAATACTTGCCTTATGAACCTGAAATCACTCAACAAACACATCAAGGCATCGAATGGAATTAAAGTGAATTAAAATCACCAATTTAAGGCCTAAAAAGCATGTTTTTACACTTAAGCATAAATTAAGGGAGAATTACAAAACCATGCTATTTCATTGAATAAATGTGGAAAAAGGTGATAAAATCCCCCAAAATAAGCACAAGATAAACCACAAAATTGGAGTTTATCATACACCTCTGGGTTCTCTCCATTTGTCTTCACAGTATCACATATCTGCAGAAAATCAAAAATAAATTGATTTGGGTCTTCATGAGGAAGTCCATGATACTGGCAATTTAGTTGCACCAGGGTGACCATTTGTGGCTTCAACTCAAAGTTGTTTGCAGCTATAGGAGGCACCACAATGCTTTTTCCATAAAGATCTGTAGTAGGGGCAGAATAAGAGCCAAGCACTCTCCTTTGTTGATCATCCCCATTCGGATTTGCCACATTGGCATTAACAGCATTATTATTATCCATAGTGGACTCTGCAGCCTTGTAAAGTCTTACTTTTTGTAAACATCGCCTACAAGTCCTTTCAGGTTCAGGATCAAAGTCTAACAGAGGTTCCTTGTCCTTGTTCCTGCTCATAAACAGACAGAAGACAAGAAAAGATGGGATTCTCTACGTCAGAGTGCAGAGAAATCCCAGTAAGGTAACTAGTGTAAAATAATAAAATAAAAATACTAAATAAAAAAATTTCAAAAATATTAAAGGAAAATTTATACAAAATAAAAACTAAAACGCCTAATCTAAGCAATCAAACAACTCATAGTTGTTAATCATTATCAATCCCCGGCAACGGCGCCAAAAACTTGGTGCGGATTTTATAACCCACAAACTAACCGGCAAGTGCACCGGGTCGTACCAAGTAATACCTCAGGTGAGTGAGGGTCGATCCCACGAGGATTGATGGATCAAGCAACAATGATTGATTAATTGGCTTAGTTAGACAAACAGAAAAGAGTGTTTGAATATTCAGAGAGCATTAAACAATCGTGTAGAAATTAAAATAGTAAAGTAAATGGGTTGGGAATAAAATATGGAGAAGACAGTTAACGTTTCAGAGTTATTTATTTTTCCGGATTAACTTTTCTTTCTAACTATTTTAATCATGTAGGATTTAATTTATGGCAAACTATATGTGAGTAGACCCTAATTCCTTAGACCTTCCTAGTCTCCCCTAAAATTCAGGAACTGCCAATTCCTTGTTCAATTGATTCCAATTAGAGGGTGATGATCAAATTCCAGTTTATATGCCACAAAAACACTAATTATCAAAAATAAAAGGATTATATTTCACGTATCCCGTTAAGTCCAGATAATTAAAATTTAGGAGAATGTGTTTTCAAGTTGTTGTTCAAGTAAAGAGCTTTTCCAAGTTATACAAGAACTCAAATAGAAAGAGGGTCATACTTCCGTTCCACCCAAATTCATAAGATAAAGAGCAAAAACAAATCTTAAATTATAAATGCATACATGAATTAAAATAGAAAAAGCAAAAAAATCAATCCATACAAATAGACAGAGCTCCTAACCTTAACAATAGAGGATTAGTTGCTCATGGTTCAGAGTAGAAAATAAGAATTCTGATAAATTGTATTTTGGTAGTCTGGGATGGATCCCTTAAAAGAGAAGTTTCTTTTTCCTTTTATATCAAATCCTAATTAATTTAAAATCTATTATCTAAAACATAAAATAATATCTTTTCCTAAAAATAATATTTGATTTAAATCAGAATAATCAGCAAGTCTTCAGTTGATGGGTGGGGACCACTTGTTTTGTCCATTCTGCAGCTTCTAATCTGTGTTTTCTGGGTTGGAAACTGGGTCAAAACAGCACAGAAATTGCCCCTAGCATTTTTCTTTGTTTTCTGCACGTGGCGCATGTCACGCGTATGCGTCAGTCACGCGTACGTGTCGGTGGTCTTCTTCACGTGTCACGCGTACGCGTCAGTCACGCGCACGTGTCACCCTGGAAAGCTCTAATTCACGCGTACGCGTCAGTCACGCGTACGCGTCAGTCACGCGTACGCGTCGCAACTCCCTGGTCTCTCCTTCAATTCTTGTGCTGCAGAAACTCCATCAAATCTAGCTGAATGCTATCTAAAATAAACAAAACATGTCCAAGACTCAAAGTAGCATCCATAATGGCTAAAAGATAATTAATTCTTAATTAAACTCAACAAATTATATGCAAATTCACTAGGAAAAGATAGGAAAGATGCTCACGCATCACCGACTCAGAGTATAATATCCAGACAAGTGTGGAGACACCTTCATTGGTTGGTAGACTAACATCACTTTATCCCCTGGTGAGAAGCCTTCAGTGGGAATCTTTTTGTTTCTCCACCCTCTTGGCATATTTCTCTTCTCTTTTCTGAGGGATGATTCATGCTTCTGTGGCTCAATATCTGGAATGCTCTTATTGAGGGTCTCATCTGAGGGTTTTGGTTGTATTTTCTCCTTGACTTCTTTTGCCTGTTGCACCATTTCTACTTCCTTCAAGCATGGGTTTAGAAGCTTTGGAGTTAACTCATTGAATGCCTCCTTCAAGCTTTGATTTCTGGCCTTAACCTTCATACATTCTTCTTCTTGAGCGGGCTCATGCAGGGTCTTGAAAACATGAAACGCTAGGTGCTCATCATGCACTCTTAGCAACAATTTCCCTATTTCATCATCTATTAATGCTCTGCCTGTAGCTAAGAAGGGCCTCCCCAGAATGATGGGAGTGTTAGAGTCCTCCTCCATGTCCAAGATAACAAAGTCAGCAGGGAGAAAAAATTTTCCTACTCTTACCAGCACATTCTCCATTACTCCAAGTGCTTGCTTAATGGATTTGTCAGCCATTTGGAGAGCTATTCAAGTGGATTTCAGTTCAAGAATTTCGAGTTTTCTCATGGTGCAAGGGATGTGAAAACTTCCAGGATCATTTTTCTTTATTAGTAAATCTCTCTAGAACATAGCACTACACTCCATTGTCATCTCAATAATTTGTCCTTCTTTCAAGGACCTTTTCTTTGTCAATACTTCCTTCATAAACTTGGCATATAATGGCATCTGTTCAATGCTTCTATAAAAGGAACATTGATGTGGAATATCTTGAATATCTCCAAGAATTTGGAGAACCACTACTCATTGTTTTCTTCCTTGAACCTTTGAGGATATGGAAGTTTGGGGACATATGGCTTCACCTCTTCCTTCTTCTCTTGTGGCTGTGGTTCAAGGATATTTTTGTCTTCCTTTGAGATTTGTGAATTGATACACGAAAACTTGTCTCTCAACAAATTTACACCGGCAAGTTCACCAGATTGTCATCAAGTAAAAACTCACTATAGAGTGAGGTCAAATCCCAAAGGGATTGATTGGTTAAGTAACTTTAATTAGAGGAGTGTTCTAGTTGAACTAAGAAGATTTGAATTTGGAGGTGCAGAAAATTAAATGGCGGGAAAAGTAAATAACTAGGAATGTAAATGACTAAAAGTAAATGTGGAATGTAATTGAAAGAAAGTAATTACGTGAAAATAAATGGGAATGGGGAGATTAAGCATGAAAGTAAACAACAGAAAGTAAAGAGTATTGGTAGGATCTCCTCAATTAATGCATTCATTGATCTCCTTGGCAATCTTAGGTGATTGGATCCCAATTCCTTGGCAATCTAATCTCTCTAAGCTTGAACAATTGCCCAATTCCTTGATTTAATTTCTCATTGAAAAAGATAAAATATGGTCACTGATTATTTCCAAATCAAAGTATTGGTAGGATTATATGTCACTATATCCATCCAACCCCCAATCCGGTCCAACATGAGAAAGCATTTCTAGCATGATTTCCTCATTCCTCTTCCAAGGTTCAAAGGAAATCCAATTATGAGTAATTTCTTTTCCAAGACAATTACCCAATTGAATGATGAACGAAAGCTTTCTAACAGAATCAAGAGAAAAGAAAGAAGAAGAAGAATGAAAATTAATGTTGATCCATTGAATTACAACAGAGCTCCCTAACCCATCAATGAAGATGGGTTTAAGTGTTCATAGCTCAATTCAAACAGAAAATAGAAGGGGAAAGAAAGTACATGAAAAATAAAGAGAGTACAAAAAGAAAATGATTCAAGAGTTCCCAATTTGGGTCCCTGGCTTCCAGCCTTTCTGAACTCCCAGAGCTCCCCCCTCAGCGCCTCCAGAGAGCCCCTCAATCTTCAAAGACTCTTCTATTTATACTCTACTTCTCATCTTTAAAATGGATCTTCAAGTACTTGGATGTGGGCCTTGGCCTGGGTTGAAGCCATTAGGAGTAACACTCTTTGTGACGTTGACAATGGGATCAATTCACTAACGTTCATAACTTGCATGGTGCCATTTTGTATTGAAGTTGGACTTAAAGGTGGATGGAAATGTTGGGTCAAATATTGCAAAATAACACTTGGGTGTTTGCCAGCAACGTTTGACTCAATGTTGGTGTACCAACGTTTGCGCAGTCACGCGTTCGCGTGGCCCACGCGTACACGTCAAACAGGTTTTTGCGCGTGTGCGTCGCTCAGGCGTTCGCGTGATAGACCAAAATATGCTTCTACGTGTACTCGTCAATGACGCGTATGCGTCACCGCAAATTTTTCAACTCAAGATTTGAAATTCTTATCGCAATGATAAACACATATTTCATGAGTTCTTTTGTGCTTAATTTAAGTGATTTATACAATCCTTCACCTGCTTATTGGTGGACGAAATTGTGATCCTCAAAGTTAGTCTCTTTGTATTTGTATGAAATCAAAAATACCCCAAAGAGATCATGGTGTAATGAATTGGGATCTTAATAATCCCTGGTAATGGCATTTGAATTCACAACTCCGTTCAACTAACCAACAAGTGTACTGGGTCGTCCAAGTAATAAACCTTACGTGAGTAAGGGTCGAATCCACAGAGATTGTTGGTATGAAGCAAGCTATGGTCACCTTGTAAATCTCAGTCAGGCGGATTTAAACATGATACTTTATTAGATTAAAATAAGCAATAAAAGGGATAGAGATACTTATGTAAATCATTGGTAGGAATTTCAGATAAGCGAATAGAGATGCTTTTCGTTCCTTTGAACCTCTGCTTTCCTGCTATCTTCATCCAATCTGTCTTACTCCTTTCCATGGCTGGCTTTATGCAAGGGCATCACCGTTGTCAGTGGCTACATCCTCTCCTCTCAGTGAAAGATATGCTCACATGCTCTGTCACAACACGGCCAATCATCTGTCGGTTCTCGATCATGCTGGAATAGGATTCACCCTCCTTTTGCGTCTGTCACTAACGCCCAGCACTCGCGAGTTTGAAGCTCGTCACAGTCATTCAGTCATTGAATCCTACTCGGAATACCACAGACAAGGTTTAGACTTTCCGGATTCTCTTGAATGCCGCCATCATTCTAGCTTACGCCACGAAGATTCCGGTTAGGAGATCTAAGAGATATTCATTCTAGCTTATTTCATGTAGAACGGAAGTGTTTGTCAGGCACGCGTTCATAAGGGAGAAGGATGATGAGCGTCACACATAATCATCACCTTCATCATGTTCTTGGGTGCGAATGGATATCTTAGAAGCGAAATAAGAAGAATTGAATAGAAAACAGTAGTACTTTGCATTAATCTTTGAGGAACAGCAGAGCTCCACACCTTAATCTATGGAGTGTAGAAACTCTACCGTTGAAAATACATAAGTGAAGGTCCAGGCATGGCCGAGATGGCCAGCCCCTCTGATCTATGAACCAGGCGTCCAAAGATGCCTAATACAATAGTAAGAGGTCCTATTTATAATAAACTAGCTACTAGGGTTTACATGAGTAGTAATTGATGCATAAATCCACTTCCGGGGCCCACTTGGTGTGTGCTTGGGCTTGGGCTTGAGTGTTACACGTGCAGAGGCCATTTGTTGAGTTGAACGCCAGTTTCTGTGCCAGTTTGGGCGTTCAACTCTGGTTTTGGATCCTTTTCTGGCGCTGGACGCCAGATTTGGGCAGAAGGCTGGCGTTGAACGCCAGTTTACGTCGTCAATTCTTGGCCAAAGTATGGACTATTATATATTGCTGGAAAGCCCTGGATGTCTACTTTCCAAAGCAATTGGAAGCGCGCCATTTCGAGTTCTGTAGCTCCAGAAAATCCACTTTGAGTGCAGGGAGGTCAGAATCCAACAGCATCAGCAGTCCTTTTTCAACCTCTGAATCTGATTTCTGCTCAAGTCCCTCAATTTCAGCCAGAAAATACCTGAAATCACCGAAAAACACACAAACTCATAGTAAAGTCCAGAAATGTGAATTTAACACAAAATCTATTAAAAACATCCCTAAAAGTAACTAGATCCTACTAAAAACATACTAAAAACAATGTCAAAAAGCGTATAAATTATCCGCTCATCACAACACCAAACTTAAATTGTTGCTTGTCCTCAAGCAACTAAAAATCAAAATAGGATAAAAATAATAGAATATACTATAAATTCCAAACTATCAATGAAACAGAGCTTCAATCATATGAGCGAGACTTATAGCTTTTTGCCTCTTGAATAGTTTTGGCATCTCACTTTATCCATTGAGGTTCAGAATGATTGGCATCTATAGGAACTCAGATTTCAGATAGTGTTATTGACTCTCCTAGTTCAGTATGATGATTCTTGAACACAGCTTCTTTATGAGTCTTGGCCGTGGCCCTAAGCACTTTGTTTTCCAGTATTACCACCGGATACATAAATGCCACAGACACATAATTGGGTGAACCTTTTCAGATTGTGACTCAGCTTTGCTTAGAGTCCCCAATTAGAGGTGTCCAGGGTTCTTAAGCACACTCTTTGTTTTTGCTTTGGACCTTGACTTTAACCGCTCAGTCTCAAGTTTTCACTTGACACCTACACGCCACAAGCACATGGTTAGGGACAGCTTGGTTTAGCCGCTTAGACCAGGATTTTATTCCTTTAGGCCCTCCTATCCACTGATGCTCAAAGCCTTGGGATCCTTTTTATTTGCCCTTGCCTTTTGGTTTTAAGGGTTATTGGCTTTTTCTGCTTGCTTTTTCTTTTTCTTTCTATTTTTTTTTCTTCTTTTTTTTTTTTCTGCAAGCTTTGTTCTTTGCTGCTTTTTCTTGCTTCAAGAATCATTTTTATGATTTTTCAGATTATCAAATAACATGTCTCCTAGTCCTCATTCTTTTAAGAGCCAACATATTTAACATTCTTAAACAACAACTTCAAAAGACATATGCACTGTTCAAGCATACATTCAGAAAACAAGAAGCATTGTCACCACATCAATATAATTAAGCTAAGTTCAAGGATAAATTCGAAACTCATGTACTTCTTGTTCTTTTGAATTAAAATGTTTTTCATTTAAGAGAGGTGATGGATTCATAGGACATTCATATCTTTAAGACAAAGTTACTAACTACTAATGATCATGTAATGAAGACACAAACATAGATAAGCACATAACATAGAAAACGAAAAACAGAGAAAGTAAGAACAAGGAATGAGTCCACCTTAGTGATGTCCTTGAGCTCTTCTATGTCTCTTCCTTGTCTTTGCTGCTTCTCCTTCATTGCTTTTAGATCTTCTCTGATTTCATGAAGGATGATGGATTTCTCTTGATGTTCCACCCTTAGTTGCTTCCAATAATTGTGTGGAAGAAAATGTATCCCCTGAGGTATCTCAGGGATCTCTTGATTTGCAGTCAAATGTTCTACCACTGAGCTATAGACCCTTGATGGAAGCTTTTGTCTTCCCTTTCCTCTTTCTAGAGGTTTCTCTGGCCTTAGGTGCCATCAATGGTTATGGAAAAAACAAAAAAAGCTATGCTTTTACCACACCAAACTTAGAATGTTGCTCGTCCTCGAGCAAAAGAGGAAAGAATAGAAGAAGAAGAGGATATGGAGGAGATGGATGGCTGTGTGTATTCGGCCATATGGGTGGGATTGGGTGGGGAAGAGATATTAAATTTTTGAAGGTAAGTGGGTGTATGGGTGTGAGTGGTAAATGGAAGACAGAAGGGATGAGTGTTTATTGGGAATAGAGGATGATTGAGAAGAGAGAAGAGAGTGAGTGAAGGTAGGTGGGGATCCTGTGGGGTCCACAGATCCTGGGATGATCCTGTGGGGTCCACAGATCCTGAGGTGTCAAGGCATTTACATCCCTGCACCAAATTAGGCATGTAAAATGCCTTTGCACACAACTCTGGGCGTTCAGCGCCAGGTTGGTGCCTATTTTGGGCGTTCAACGCCCATTTGCTGCCATTTCTGGCGTTGAACACCAGAACCATGCTTGTTCTGGGCGTTCAGCGCCAGGATGCTCCCATTCTGGGCATTCAGCGCCAGAACTATGCTCTGTTCTGGCGTTTGAACGCCAGACAGATGCTCCTCCCGGGTGTGATTTTTCTTCTGCTGTTTTTGATTCCGTTTTTGATTTTTTTTGTTTATTTTGTGACTCCACATGATCATGAACCTAAGAAAGCATGAAAAATAAGAATTAGATAAACATTGGGTTGCCTCCCAACAAGCACTTCTTTAATGTCAATAGCTTGACAGTGGGCTCTCATGGAGCCTTACAGATGTGCAGAGCTTTGTTGAGACTCTCCAACACCAAACTTAGAGTTTGGATATGGGAATTCAACACCAAACTTAGAGTTTGGTTGTGGCCTCCCAACACCGAACTTAGAGTTTGACTGTGGGGGCTCTGGTTGACTCTTCTTGGAGAGAAGCTTTTCCTGCTTCCTCTCCATGGTTGCAGAGGGAGATCCTTGAGTTTTGAACACAAGGGAGTTCTCATTCCATTGAAGGAATATTTCACCTCTGTCAACATCAATCACAGCTCTTGCTGTGGCCAGGAAAGGTCTTCCTAGGATGATGGATTCATCCTCTTCCTTTCCAGTATCCAGGACTATGAAATCAGCAGGGATGTAAAGGCCTTCAACCTTTACTAACACGTCCTCTACTTGTCCATAACCCTGTTTTCTAGAGCTGTCTGCCATCTCTAATGAGATTTTAGCAGCTTGCACCTCATAGATTCCCAGTTTCTCCATTACAGAGAGGGGCATGAGGTTTATTCCTGAACCAAGGTCACACAGAGCTTTAAAGATCATGGTGCCTATGGTACAAGGGATTATGAACTTTCCAGGATCCTGTCTCTTCTGAGGCAATGTCAGTTGATCCAGATCACTTAGTTCATTGATAAACAAGGGAGGTTCAACTTCCCAAGTATCAATGCCAAATAATTTGGCATTCAGCTTCATGATTGCACCAAGAAACTTGGCAGTTTGCTCGTCAGTGACATCCTCATTCTCTTCAGAAGAGGAATACTCATCAGAGCTCATGAAGGGCATAAGGAGGTTCAATGGAATCTCTATGGTCTCTAGATGAGCCTCAGAGTCCTTTGGTTCCCCAGAGGGAAGCTCCTTATTGACCACTGGACGTCCCAGGAGGTCTTCCTCCTTGGGATTCACGTCCTCTCCTCTCCTCTCAGGTTCGGCCATGGCGCTTATGTCAATGGCCTTGCACTCTCCTTTTGGATTCTCTTCTGTATTGGTTGGGAGAGTACTAGGAGGGATTTCAGTGATCCTTTTACTCAGCTGGCCCACTTGTGCTTCCAGATTTCTAATGGAAGACCTTGTTTCATTCATGAAACTTACAGTGGCCTTAGATAGATCAAAGACTAGATTTGCTAAATTAGAAGCATTTTGTTCAGAGTTCTCTGTCTGTTGCTGAGTGGATGATGGAAAAGGTTTGCTATTGCTAAACCTGTTTCTGCCACCATTATTAAAGCCTTGTTGAGGCTTCTGATCCTTCCATGAGAAATTTGGATGATTTCTCCATGTTGAGTTATAGGTGGTTCCATACGGTTCCCCCAAGTAATTTACCTCTGCTATTGCAGGGTTCTCAGGATCATAGGCTTCTTCTTCAGAAGATGCCTCTTGAGTACTGTTGGATGCAGCTTGCATTCCATGCAGACTCTGAGAAATCATATTGACTTGTTGAGTCAATATTTTGTTCTGAGCCAATATGGCATTCAGAGTATCAATCTCAAGAACTCCCTTCTTCATAGGCGTCCCATTGTTCACAGGATTCCTTTCAGAAGTGTACATGAACTGGTTATTAGCAACCATGTCAATGAGTTCTTGAGCTTCTGCAGGCGTTTTCTTTAGGTGAATGGATCCACCTGCAGAAGTATCCAATGACATCTTAGATAACTCAGACAGACCATCATAGAATATATCCAGGATGGTCCATTCTGAAAGCATGTCAGAAGGACACTTTTTGGTCAACTGTTTGTATCTTTCCCAAGCTTCATAGAGAGATTCACCTTCTTTCTGCCTGAAGGTTTGAACATCAGCTCTAAGCTTGCTCAGCTTTTGAGGAGGAAAGTACTTGGCTAAGAAAGCCGTGACCAGCTTATCCCAAGAGTTCAGGCTGTCTTTAGGTTGAGAATCCAACCATAATCTAGCTCTGTCTCTTACAGCAAAAGGGAAAAGCATGAGCCTGTAGACTTCAGGATATATTCCATTAGTCTTAACAGTATCACATATCTGCAAGAATTCAGTTAAGAACTGAAAAGGATCTTCAGATGGAAGTCCATGAAACTTGCAGTTCTGCTGCATCAGAGAAACTAATTGAGGTTTCAGCTCAAAGTTGTTTGCTCCAATGGCAGGAATGGAGATGCTTCTTCCATGTAAATTGGAATTAGGTGCAGTAAAGTCACCAAGCATCTTCCTTACATTATTATTATTTTCGGCTGCCATCTCCTCTGCCTGTTCGAAAATTTCTGAAAGGTTATCTCTGGATTGTTGTATTTTAGCTTCTCTTTAATTTTCTCTTCAGAGTCCTTTCAGGTTCTGGATCTGCTTCCACAAGAATGTTCTTATCCTTGCTCCTGCTCATAATACAAGGAAGAATGGACAGAAAAATGATAATAATAATAATAGAGATCCTTTATACCACAGTATAGGGATCCCTTTGTGAGTAGAAGAAAAGGGGGAGAAATTCGAACACAGATAGAAGAGGGGGTTCGAATTTGGTGATGATGTGAGGAAGAGATGTTAGTTAATGAATGAATAAATAGAATAGGATGAGAGAGAAGGAGGGAATTTTCGAAAATTATTTTTGAAAAGGGGTTAGTGATTTTTGAAAATGGTTTTTGAAAAATTGTTCGTAATTTTCGAAAATTAAGTTTTAAAAATTTAAAATAATTAATAAATTAAAAAGAAATTTTGAAAAAGGGGGAAGATATTTTCGAAAAATGAGAGAGAGAGAGAGTTAGTTAGGTGGTTTTGAAAAAGTTGAGAAACAAACAAAAAGTTAGTTAGTTAGTTGAAACAAATTTTGAAAAGATAAGAAGTTAGGAAGTTAGAAAAGATATTTTGAAAAGATATTTTTGAAAAAGATAAGATAAGAAGATATTTTTGAAAAGATATGATTGAAATTAGTTTTGAAAAAGATTTGATTTTTAAAATCACAATTAATGACTTGATTCATAAGAAATCACAAGATATGATTCTAGAACTTAAAGTTTGAATCTTTCTTAACAAGCAAGTAACAAACTTCAAATTTTTGAATCAAAACATTAATTGATTATGTTATTTTCGAAAATTTGGTCTAAAAATAAGAAAAATATTTTTGAAAAATATTTTTGGAATTTTCGAAAATAACTAAGAATTTTGAAAAAGATTTGATTTTTGAAAAAGATTTTGAAAAAGATAAGATTTTCAAATTGAAAATTTGATTTGACTCATGAGAAACAATTTGATTTTAAAAATTTTTGAAAAAGTCAATCCAAATTTTCGAATTTGATGAGAGAAAAAGGGAAATATATTTTTTTGATTTTTGAAATTTTTATGAAAAACATGAAAAATATGCAATGCATGAAATTTTTAGATCAAGACAATGAATGCATGCAAGAGTGCTATGAATGTCAAGATGAACACCAAGAATACTATGAAGATCATGATGAACATCAAGAACATATTTTTGAAAAATTTTTAATGCAAAGAAAACATGCAATACACCAAACTTAGAATTCTTTAATGCTTACGCACTAAGAATTCAAGAATGCATATGATAAACATGAAAAGACACAAAACAAAAAAATCATCAAGATCAAACAAGAAGACTTACCAAGAACAACTTGAAGATCATGAAGAACACTATGAATGCATGATATTTTCGAAAAAATGCAATATGCATATGCAAGTGACACCAAACTTATAACATGACTCAAGATTCAAACAAGAAACATGAAATATTTTTTATTTTTATGATTTTCTAATTTTTTTGGATTTTTATTTTATATTTTTCGAAAATTATTGTGAAAATAAAAAAAATAAGGATTCCAAAATTTTTAATATGAATTCCAGGAATCTTGCCATGTTAGTCTTAAAGCTCCAATCAAAGGGTCAGGCATGGCTTAATAGCCAGCCAAGCTTCAACATATAATTACATGGGCTGGAGTGATTAGTTGAATACCAATCCCAAAGTAGTTTGGGTATGGCTTTACAGCCAGATATGATTCAACATATTTCATGAAACACTAGAATTCATTCTTAAAAATTTTGAAGCCATAGAATAATTTATTTTTGAAAACTTTTTTTTTTTCGAAAACAAAGAAGAATTTTTGAAAGATTTTTGAAAAATTTTTAAAAACAAAACAAAAAGAAAATTACCTAATCTGAGCAACAAGATGAACCGTCAGTTGTCCAAACTCAAACAATCCCCGGCAACGGCGCCAAAAACTTGGTGGACGAAATTGTGATCCTCAAAGTTAGTCTCTTTGTATTTGTATGAAATCAAAAATACCCCAAAGAGATCATGGTGTAATGAATTGGGATCTTAACAATCCCTGGTAATGGCATTTGAATTCACAACTCCGTTCAACTAACCAGCAAGTGTACTGGGTCGTCCAAGTAATAAACCTTACGTGAGTAAGGGTCGAATCCACAGAGATTGTTGGTATGAAGCAAGCTATGGTCACCTTGTAAATCTCAGTCAGGCGGATTTAAACATGATACTTTATTAGATTAAAATAAGCAATAAAAGGGATAGAGATACTTATGTAAATCATTGGTAGGAATTTCAGATAAGCGAATAGAGATGCTTTTCGTTCCTTTGAACCTCTGCTTTCCTGCTATCTTCATCCAATCTGTCTTACTCCTTTCCATGGCTGGCTTTATGCAAGGGCATCACCGTTGTCAGTGGCTACATCCCCTCCTCTCAGTGAAAGATATGCTCACATGCTCTGTCACAGCACGGCCAATCATCTGTCGGTTCTCGATCATGCTGGAATAGGATTCACCCTCCTTTTGCGTCTGTCACTAACGCCCAGCACTCGCGAGTTTGAAGCTCGTCACAGTCATTCAGTCATTGAATCCTACTCGGAATACCACAGACAAGGTTTAGACTTTCCGGATTCTCTTGAATGCCGCCATCATTCTAGCTTACGCCACGAAGATTCCGGTTAGGAGATCTAAGAGATATTCATTCTAGCTTATTTCATGTAGAACGGAAGTGTTTGTCAGGCACGCGTTCATAAGGGAGAAGGATGATGAGCGTCACACATAATCATCACCTTCATCATGTTCTTGGGAGCAAATGGATATCTTAGAAGCGAAATAAGAAGAATTGAATAGAAAACAGTAGTACTTTGCATTAATCTTTGAGGAACAGCAGAGCTCCACACCTTAATCTATGGAGTGTAGAAACTCTACCGTTGAAAATACATAAGTGAAGGTCCAGGCATGGCCGAGATGGCCAGCCCATCTGATCTATAAACCAGGCGTCCAAAGATGCCTAATACAATAGTAAGAGGTCCTATTTATAATAAACTAGCTACTAGGGTTTACATGAGTAGTAATTGATGCATAAATCCACTTCCGGGGCCCACTTGGTGTGTGCTTGGGCTTGGGCTTGAGTGTTACACGTGCAGAGGCCATTTGTGGAGTTGAACGCCAGTTTGGGCGTTCAACTCTGGTTTTGGATCCTTTTCTGGCGCTGGACGCCAGATTTGGGCAGAAGGCTGGCGTTGAACGCCAGTTTACGTCGTCAATTCTTGGCCAAAGTATGGACTATTATATATTTCTGGAAAGCCCTGGATGTCTACTTTCCAACGCAATTAGAAGCGCGCCATTTCGAGTTCTGTAGCTCCAGAAAATCCACTTTGAGTGCAGGGAGGTCAGAATCCAACAGCATCAGCAGTCCTTTTTCAACCTCTGAATCTGATTTCTGCTCAAGTCCCTCAATTTCAGCCAGAAAATACCTGAAATCACCGAAAAACACACAAACTCATAGTAAAGTCCAGAAATGTGAATTTAACACAAAATCTATTAAAAACATCCCTAAAAGTAACTAGATCCTACTAAAAACATACTAAAAACAATGTCAAAAAGCGTATAAATTATCCGCTCATCACTTATTCACATTAATTGCATGGTTTTACTCTCCCTTCCTTATTATGTCATATTGTGAAAAACATGTTTCCTAAGCTTTAAAAATTAATTATTTTAATTACATTTATTTTCATTCGATGCCGTGATCGGTGTGTTGAGTAGTTTCAGATTTTCTAAGGCAGAATGACTTAAAGGATGGAAAAGGAAACATACTAAAATGGAAGGAGAAAGCAAAACGGAGCTTTAAGGAAACTGGTATCCACGCAATCGCATGGATGACGCGATCGCGTGCCAAGCACGAATCAGCAGCGACGCGGCCGCATGGCTGACGCGACCGCGCGCCTTAAGCAAAACGCATATGACGCGGTCGCATGACTGACGCGACCGCGTGGCAAGGAAAAGCTCCAAATGATGCGACCGCGTGACCCACGCGGACGCGTGACAAGGGCCACGTATCAGAATTTACAGAATGCGCTCCCAGCGAATTCTGAAGCCCTTTTTGGCCCAGATCCAAGTACATACAGCATAGACCAGAGGTTATAAAGTGTGGGAATGCACCCATTCAAAGGGAGCTCGTATATTTTACTTTTCAATGATTTAGATTTAGTTGAGAGGGAGATCTTCTCTCTCTCTTTTAGGATTTAGGATTTCTTCTTGTTTTAAGAGTAACTCTGGATCCCAAGTTTAATGTTCTTTTATTTTAGTTTTACTTTTATTTATTTATTCCAACATTTGAATTGATTATTATAATTTGATTTAAGAATTCTTCCATGTTATAGACTGTTATTTGAATTAATGATAATTGAGGTATTTTCAGTTCATGATTGTTCTCTTCGATTTAAGTTACCATTGCTTCCCTTCTAAGGATATTTTTATTATTCCAGCAATTTTACTTTTTCCCCTTTTGGTTCTGGTTAAGAATTTAGTAACTCAACAGTTATTAAACTCAACAAAATTGATAATCGTTATCTTGCTAATTGAGCTGAACTTAAGTAATCCCAACCTTTTCTTAGGAAATAAATAGGATTCAAAGGTCAATTTAATTAGTCCCTTGACTTTCCTTGCCCTGGTACAGGTTGATCAAGTGGAGTTTAGATTCAACTTTCATTATAGTTGAGAGAGATAACTACGTTGGACCTCCAACTTCTCTTATCTTGCCAAAAGTTTGCTTTACAGTATTTATTTATTTTTAATTGCCATTTACTTTACCTGTCATTCAAATTACTTGCTTCTCATCTTCTAAACCCCGATTACAACCTCTATAGCCAATAATAAGAACATACTTCCTCGCAGTTCCTTGAGAAGACGACCCGAGGTTTGAATACTCGGTTAACAATTTCTAAAGGGGTTTGTTACTTGTGACACCCAAAACGTTTGTATGAAGGGATTTTTGTCGGTTTAGAGACTATATCTACAACGCCACTATTTCTATGAATCTCTTTACTGGTAAAAATCCTCTCGTCAAAATGGCACCGTTGCCGGGGAACTGCTAACGTGTGCCTTATTATTGGTTATTGTAAATATTTTTCTTTTGCTTGCTTATTTATTTTTGTTTTTCCTTTTTACCTTTATTTGCTACTATGAACTCTCACCCCTCTCGCTTTAAGTTTGGTTCTAATGTTGTTAAAGAAAATAGAAGTTACACCAGGAATGTGTACCAAGGTCAGACCAATCAAGGATGGATGGAACCAAGAGGATCTAATCAACCCTTTTGGCAGCAACACTCTCCGAGATATCCTGGACAAAGACCATTCTACAGTGCATACCCAGCTGGAAGACATGGTGGACAACCTTGTAACTACCAACAAGCCCCACCCCGTGCATATAAACCATCCTTTCAATATAACCTCGAACCACCACACTCACAAGCTTCTCTTCACCATTCGCCACCATATGATCCATCCTTACCCCAATACCAATCCATTCGCTCCCAATCACCACCACTTTCCTTTGTAGCATGTCCAAGTCCAGCAACCCGAGAAGCAGAGGATCGCTTAAGGGAAACAGTAATTAAATTTCAAACAACCATTAAACAACTGGAGCAAGCAATGATTCAATGGGCTTCTAGGCGCTCAAATATACAAGGATCAACCACAGCTCCATGTGGACAGCCCAATGAAGAGCGTAGCATGAAGGAGATGCCAGAAACTCCAGTAGACAAGACACAGAATGAATTTGTACTAGAACAATTAGAAGAAGCTGTCTTTGTTCAAGAAGAAGAGTTGGTTGAAGACCTAGGAGATGCTGAACTTCCATGGGAATCCAGAATTGAGGAAAACTCCGTCCAGGAAGCTACAGTTGATGCTAAAGAGGATACTGTACAATCTCCAAGGCAAGTCGTTTATGAAGAATCAGATGGAATAATCCAAGAAGCAATTTCCCTTGATGATAATACTCACAAGTCTAGCTCTCTTGGTGATGAACTTGCATCCGCAAGTGAATTCTCTGAGATAGAAGAATCTTCCCCAAGTGAATATGAAGATGATGCAGAGGTAGATTTCTCTCAACCTCCAATCAATGACTCAAGTGATGAGGAAGACACAGAAGACTTTGACCAGGACACAGATACAATTGAAGATCTTTGCAAAGAAGTGGAGGAATTCACAAAAGAGCACAAGGAAACGAAACTTGCAGAACCACCAAAAACACCTATCCCAAGGCCATTACCACCTAATACAATCTTCAAGTGGGTACAATCCTTAACTTATAACTTTACTTATTCACTTGAATATGGTTTGCTTGAAACAGATGGCCAGCTTAGAGCTCTCTGCGGCTTTAAGAGTAAGAGGGAAATGGCTCGTACTCAGAGCTGGTGCACAAGGCTCAATAAGGTTCCACGTTTCACTTCGAAGTACACGGATTGGTATCATGCTCAATTACATGGATCAAGGAAAACGTTTGGTCACCAAGGTGAGATTCTACTTTTTAACCCGCCCGAATGGAAACATGCAGATCAAGACGGAGGCGGATTTAAAAGCAAGGTTTGGAATCCTGGAGTTTATTCTAACATTTGTCATCCCGGGAGCCTAACAATATATTTAAAGCTGTTCGAAAGCTTTGCGTGCCTAGTTTGGGACCCCGGAGGCTATTGGCATTCCAAGCACTGGTGGAGATTTCTGGATGAATTTAAACATAAGCCACCATAACAGGATACTCCTCCAATGTCCAACTTAAGGACTTTAACTAAAAGTGCTAGGTGGGAGACAACCCACCTTGGTATAGTCGCTTCTTTTTCAATTTATTTTTTTTAATTGCTTTCATTTTCCCTTTTTCATTTTAATTTATTAAACCTGGAATCATGCATAGCGTTCATGTTAATCATTGTATTCTGCATTTTTCATGCATATAAAAAAGAAAAAAAAAAGAAGGGGTGCACGACGCGACCGCATGCCCCATGCGATCGCGTCATATCGCGGAAAACACCACCCGCGCGACCGCGTGACCCACGCGGCCGCGTGATATATATATCGGCGTAAGGATCCAACGAACAGAAAGTTAGGCTGGAATTGTGCGGCCCCTGTGCGTTTCGCACAAATTGGCCCACGCGATCGCATGCCCCATGCGATCGCGTCACTTGCACAATACCAATCCTACGCGACCGCGTGAGCGACGCGATCGCGTCGCATGGATTGCACATCACCCCAAAAGGAAACAGAAAGTTGCGCTAAAATGGCGCTGGAGTCGTGCGTTTAGCACAAATTCCAGCGACGCGATCACGCGACCCACGCGATCGCGTCACTCTTCTTTTCCCCCCTCTCATGCGATCGCGCACCCCATGCGATCGCGTCACTCCCATTTTCGCCCAACCACGCGACCGCGTGCCCCACGCGGCCGCGTGGATTCGAAAATATAACATCCCCAGCCCGCGAACCCTATCAGTCGCGAGCCCCCCCCACCCCCAACCCTCTTCTCCCTCTCTGTTCCCTCTCTCTCCAACTACCACCCAGCACCACCCAGCCGCCACCGCCGGCCACCCAGAAGCCGCCGCCACCCCGGACGCCGCCGCCGTAACCCCCTTCCCTCCCTTCTTCTCCCTTCTTCCTCTCTCCTCCCCTCTCCACCACTGCCTCCGCGACCACCGCCGGCCACCCAGCCGCGCTTTCTCCCCCCTCTCTCCGCCGCCCACCCGCAAACCCTCCCCTTCTATCACTAACCCTAAACCCTCTCCACCACTTTCTCCCTCAGCCGCCACCGCGACACCGTGCCCCGCCACCACACCGGACGCCGCCGCAACCACCTTCTTCCCCGTTCCACCCCTCCCGCCTACCAGGTTCCGCAAAACGCAACCCCCTTTTATCCGTTCGTCGTTTTTTCTATAATTTTTTCTGTTTCTGTTCATCATTAGGATAGATAGATATGCCTGCTGTAGTAGATTTTTAGGTTGTTAGGTAGCTTAGGCTCTGGTTAGTGGATCTAGGTCTGTTTACTTGCACTGTTCCTGTTTATGTTTTATCATAACTGCAATTTTGCTGTTCTTGTGACCTCGTTCATATGCTATGATTTCTTGCACTTGCTACTTGTTACTCTAAATTTTCCTGTTTCTATTCATTACTGGTAACTGCAGCTAGTTTTTAATCCATATGCACTGCTATGATTGCTGTTTATTTTCCGAGATAATCCAATTTTAGCCGAATTGCTGCCCAAATTTTTTAAAAATTGTTTTCATTCATGTTTTGGTTTGGCATTTCTGAACTCTGTTTTACTCTGCTTTACCCAAACCATTTCATGAATGCTATGGCAGACTTTCTTATCCTCTTTGATTTCCTGGTTGATAAACTGCATTTGTGATTCACTGATTCCAATTTTTGCTTTCTTTATTTCTATTCGAATCATCATCACCCTGTTTTCCTTGATCAATTATGAGTACTTCTATTCTTACCTGTGAATCCTTGTTATATGGAATTTTTCTATGCCACTTACTTTAACCCGCACTTTACTAACTCACTAATTTTATTTACTAATTTCTTTTTCAAATTCTAACCATACTAACCCTTTTGATCTCTTTTCTGTTTATTTTCACTTTCCTCTAACTTTCTAACCATGGCATATTGATTATTTTTCCATTTAACATAAATTCAATCACATTTCATTTACTCATCTTCCTTATTCTATTTCTCCTTTGCCGCTTTGAGTTTCCTTTGTTTAATTGCCTATTTGCTTTCCTATTTTATCCATATCCTGGTTTTCTATTTTTCAGGATGTCTGCCTCACAGAGGAAAGGAAAAGGCAAGGCTACTGGCAAGCGCAAGAGAGGAGATTCCTCCCAGTCCATCATTGCCTTAATGCACGATTCTTCATGGCGGGAGAAGAACTTCACACAGCAGGAAAAAGCTGACCAGCTGCTCCCTACGACTGATCCTATAAAATTTGCAAACCGGTACTGTGAGCTGAAGTACCCGGCTTTTGCAAACTTTAGAAATTTATACCTGGAGCGAACTTTGAAGATTCCAGAAGCCCTCCAACAGTACACCACTGAGCAAATTAAGCAAAGGGGCTGGTTCTTTCTGGAGAAAACACTGACAGAGGTCAACGCATCTTGGGTCCGGGAATTCTACTGCAACTACTACCTCACCACCCTAGATGCAGTGAACCTGAGAGGAAAACAAATTCTGGTCACTGAGAAGGCCTTAGAGGACATTCTCCGGCTCCCAGCCAAGTCCGATCAGCCTGATGGTTATTCAAAGGCTGAGGAGGACACGCGTCAGATGCAGTTCGATTGGGATGCTGTAAAGGCACGGATAGCTCTCGACCCGACAGTCCCTTGGGAGATGGATCAGGATACTACCATGCCTAGAGGGATCAAAAGAGCATACTTAAATGATGAGGCTCGGTTATGGCATCAGATCTTGAGTAATTATGTGATGCCGAGTACTCACGAGACGGAGATCTCGGCTGCTATGATCACCCTCCTTTGGTGTGTACTGGAGGGTAAGGACCTTTATCTCCCACGTTTCATTCGGCACTATATGGCCAGAGTCCACGTCCGAGGCACCCTCCCCTTTCCATATCTAGTTACTCAGCTTGGCCGTCGAGCTGACGTGCCATGGGAGGATGCCGATGAGAGACCACCAGCGGCGGATTGCAGGAAGATCATTCTACACAGCCGGAACTTCTTAGCCCTGGGCCACAGACCAGCACCATTCACTGCTACTGATGAGACAGCCCCACCGTCTGCTGGACCCTCTTCCTCCACTGCTGCCCCACCTACCCCTGCTACCACCACTACACCTCCACCTACCACAGAGCCTGTCTATCATCTGGTGTACCGCTTGTTCCGATGACTTGACCAGATGGAGCGTCGCAACAAGCAGTGCTATGAGCACCTAAAGCTGATGATACGATCTGGCGACATCCCCTCCGAGCCCAACACACCATCCGAGGCATCTGAGGAGGAGGCGGATACACCTGAGGCAGAGACCCATCCCCAGAAGGCAGCACCTGCCGCACCACAGGCAGCAGTCCCACATCAGATTGAGGCTGCGGATCTTGAGATCCCGATCCAGTCAGCACCTCCTCCACAGCAGCCAGACCCTCAGCCCACTACCACCACTGAGACCCCCGCTACCATCCCTACCAGTGATGACACTCCTTCACACCCGGCTTAATTGAGCATCGAGGACGATGCTTCCTTTTAAGTGTGGGGAGGTCGCCATCCCTGGCGTTTATTTTGGTGAACCACTACATACTTTTTCTTTTATTTTGGATATTTTTTTGTATTTTTCTTTTTACTGTTATTTTCTGAGTACTTATACATTGCTTTTATGTATTTTTACTCTATTTTCTGCATTTTGCATCTTTAGTTCATATTTTAGCCATTTAGTTTATTTTAGTTATTTAGTTTAGTTTGCAATTCTGATTTATTAGTGGATTAATTAGTATAGTTTACCCTTTTTAGCATAAGATAGTATAGTTTAAATTGAAAAATATAAAAAGGAAGTAAGCTAGGAAATTGAACATATCAGATTTAAATCCACAAAACTTGTATATAGCATTACATGATGTAGTTAAGCTGACAACATTTCATCAAGGAGGAACATTAAAACTTTAAAAGCCACCCTAAATAATTTTTTTTATGAGAATAATGGGAATTTTTAACTAAATCTGCATACAATATATAAATGATATATGATGCTTGAGTTAGAGAACACACAGCCTATGAGTCTTGAGCTTAAATTGTATGGTTGCATTCAAACCATAATTTCATTTCTGTGTGTTACATTTCTTTTTATTCTGATGTTCTTTCCTTTGCTTTAATCTATATGTCTAATTATAGAATATAGAATAGATACATACCAAGAGAATGATTGAGGCCATCATTTGATTTTAGCTCACTCACCCCAAATTAGCCTACCTTTTACATCACCCTTGTTAGCCCCCTTGAGCCTTTTAAAACCCCTTTATTCTATTTAGCCAAATTACTAGCCTTAAGCAGAAAAACAAAAGAAAATCCCAAGTGAATCCTTGGTTAGCTTAAGATAGAAAATCATGAATAGAGTTAAATGTGAGAAACCTTTTGGGAACATGGATGATAGAAACAAAAGGTAGAAAAGTTAAAAGGAATAAAATAAAATTTGGGAAGCATGCTCATGAGAAAATCTAAGTGATTCAATTACCATGTGCATTAAAAAAAAAGAGAGAAAGTTATTTTTTCAGCATTTGAATAAAAGGGGATACAAAAGAAATTCCCCAATGCAAAATAAAAACAATGCACATGGGATAAAAATAAAGAGTGAAACATGAGCATGTAACAATAAGTGGGATAATATGGGAGAATAGGTAAAGAAGTTTTATCTTGCTAAAAATGTATGTTAGGTGAGATCTTAGTCTAATTAAGGATTCACTTATGCTAGCTCACTTGATCCTATACATAAAATCCTTACCCTTACCTTGACCCCATTACAACCTCAATTAAAGACCTCATGACTTTTTGGTATGACTATATTCTATAATTGTTGATTGGTTAGATGAAGAACAAAGCTATAGAAAGTAAGAATAAAAAGAAAAATGGAGTGAATAAACCAATAAACACTGAGTGACTAAAGAGTAAACACAAAATCCAGTGAGGGTTCAACAACTCATCAACATATATCTGTACTTAATTTACTAATTGTTTTGCAAGTTTGTACAATGTTTTCTTTCCCATCTCATTTGCTAAAATGCTTTATTATTTAAGGGTTGGCTATATATATATATACATGACTCCTTGAGAATGTGAATTAACTTGACTACATGTAAGCTTTATATATGAGTGAATAAATTAGAGTTGCATGATGCATCATTCATTTAGGTAGTTGCATTTAAATTAGGTTGCAATGCATGACATTCCATCACTTTAACCTTAATTATTTACCTTGGATTTAGCATGAGGACATGCTAGTGTTTAGGTGTGGGGAGGTTGATAAACCCATATTTCATGAGTTCTTTTGTGCTTAATTTGAGTGATTTATACAATCCTTCACCTGCTTATTCACATTAATTGCATGGTTTTACTCTCCCTTCCTTATTATGTCATATTGTGAAAAATATGTTTCCTAAGCTTTAAAAATTAATTATTTTAATTACCTTTATTTCCATTCGATGCCGTGATCAGTGTGTTGAGTAGTTTCAGATTTTCTAAGGCAGAATGACTTAAAGGATGGAAAAGGAAACATACTAAAATGGAAGGAGAAACCAAAACGGAGCTTTAAGGAAACTGGTATCCACGTGATCGCATGGATGACGCGATCGCGTGCCAAGCACGAATCAGCAGCGATGCGGCCGCATGACTGACGCGACCGCGTGGTAAGAAAAAGCTCCAAATGACGCGACCGCGTGACCCACGCGGACGCGTGACAGGGGCCACGTATCAGAATTTACAGAATGCACCCCCAGCGAATTCTGAAGCCCTTTTTGGCCCAGATCCAAGTACATACAGCATAGACCAGAGGTTATAAAGTGTGGGAATTCACCCATTCAAAGGGAGCTCGTATATTTTACTTTTCAATGATTTAGATTTAGTTGAGAGGGAGATCTTCTCTCTCTCTTTTAGAATTTAGGATTTCTTCTTGTTTTAAGAGTAACTCTGGATCCCAGGTTTAATGTTCTTTTGTTTTAGTTTTACTTTTATTTATTTATTCCAACATTTGAATTGATTATTATAATTTGATTTAAGAATTCTTCCATGTTACAGACTGTTATTTGAATTAATGATAATTGAGGTATTTTCAGTTCATGATTGTTCTCTTTGATTTAAGTTACCATTGCTTCCCGTCTAAGGATATTTTTATTATTCCAGCAATTTTACTTTTTCCCCTTTTGGTTCTGGTTAAGAATTTAGTAACTCAACAGTTATTAAACTAAACATAATTGATAATCGTTATCTTGCTAATTGAGCTGAACTTAAGTAATCCCAACCTTTTCTTAGGAAATAAATAGGATTCAAAGGTCAATTTAATTAGTACCTTGACTTTCCTTGCCCTGGTACAGGTTGATCAAGTGGAGTTTAGATTCAACTTTCATTATAGTTGAGAGAGATAACTACGTTGGACCTCCAACTTCTCTTACCTTGCCAAAAGTTTGCTTTACAGTATTTATTTATTTTTAATTGCCATTTGCTTTACCTGTCATTTAAATTACTTGCTTCTCATCTTCTAAACACCGATTACAACCTCTATAGCCAATAATAAGAACATACTTCCTCGCAGTTCCTTGAGAAGACGACCCGAGGTTTGAATACTCGGTTAACAATTTCTAAAGGGGTTTGTTACTTGTGACACCCAAAACGTTTGTACGAAGGGATTTTTGTCGGTTTAGAGACTATATCTACAACGCAACTGTTTCTATGAATCTCTTTACTGGTAAAAATCCTCTCGTCACGCAAGCATTGGACTTAACATTGGTTCACCAACGTCCCCTCCAATGTTGGCCTTCCGACACATGCACGTCACCCACACGTATGCGTGGATTGTTATTTTTTCACGCTCACGCGTACGTGTCGCCCACGCGTGCGCGTTGCAGCAAATTTTTCCAATTCCAAATATTGAAAATCATCGAGCACGTTGGAGGTAACGTTGGATCACCAACGTTCCCTCCAACGTTGGCACCTCTTTTCCTCAACGTTGCCAGCAACCTTGGACCAACAACTTTGGCTCCAACGTTGCACCATGATTTTAGTAGTTTGAGGCATAGTTGGAGGCCAACTTTGGCTCTAACTATGAACCTTGAATTGAGTAGTTTGAGGTATAGTTGGAGGCCAACTTTGACTTCAACTTTGCACCTTCATCATGGCCAACATTTGAGGTAGCGTTTGTGGTCCAACTTTGGGCTCAAACGTTGCCTTCTTGCTTAGTAGTTTGAGGCATAGTTGGAGGCCAGCTTTGGCTCCAACTATGCACCTTTCTTGGCCAATGTTTGAGGAAAAGTTGGAGGCCAACTTTGGCTCCAACTTTGTACCTCTTGAGCATGAAAGTTTGAGGCAATGTTTGAGGCCAACTTTGGCTCCAACGTTGGTCTCTTCTTCTCTTCATCAACGTTTGAGGCTGATGTGTGGAAAACGATCCAACACAAACTCACCGGCAAGTGTACCGGGTCGCATCAAGTAATAATAACTCACATGAGTGAGGTCGATCCCACAGGGATTGAAGGATTGAGCAATTTTAGTTTAGTGGTTGATTTAGTCAAGCGAATCAAGATTTGGTTGAGAGATTTGTAATTTGCAGAAACTACATTGCATGAATTGTAAAGGGGGAAGGGGAAATTGCAGTAAATTAAAGAGCAGGAAAGTAAAAGTGTTGAATCTTAAAGAGCAAGTAAGGTAAATTGCAGAAACTTAGATTGCAAGAAATATAAATAACTGAAGCTTAAAGTGCAAGAAATGGAAATTGCTTGAATCATAAAAGGAATTGGGAATTGGGATTGCAGAAATTAAACAAGCAAAGGTAAATTGCATCAAACAGCAAAGCAAAAGATGAATTGAATTGAAATGGATCTCAACAGAAAAGTAAAAATGCTTAGATAATTTAAAAACAGAGAATGAGCAATGCTTAATTTGTAGCAATTTAAAAGAGATTGAAGATCTCAGGAGTGGAAGAGACTAGATAACAAGTCTAGATCTCAAATCCTTCCTTGATCTAACAAGAACAATTACAAAAGAAACAAAGAAAAGTAAATTGCAGAGAGAGTAGAAGATGAAGCAGTAAATGGAAATTGGAATTCAATTATGCAGAAAATTAAAACAAGATCTCAAGGTGAGATTGAAACAGAAGTTCTTCAATTCTCTACCCAAGATCCAAAACAAGAAAATTAAAGAGTGCTCAAGCAAGAACCAAGAAGAAGAGAGATCAATTCTCCTTCCAAGTTCTCGGAAATACAAATTCAAAGTAAAAAGCTCAAAATAGAAATAAAAGCTAAAAGGAAAAATTCAAAGTAAAGTCTAGAGGTGTCAAAAGGTCCTAATTACATCAAACTAACTCCTATTTATACACTTTCTATTCTTGGATTTTGGAATTTGGATGGGCTTTTGATTTGGTGAAGAAATGAATTAAGTTGGATTTTTAATTCCATTTTCAGCCCAAATGCATCTCCCAGGGGTAAGCTCAGTTGGAAAAACCAACTGAGCATTCCATTGTTGCTGCCCGTGTCATTTGGTGCGCATCAAAGCCCCCTTGGTGCCTTGGGTCCGTGTCAATTTGTGGGGAAGAAGGGGAGGTAGTGCTCAGTTGGAAAAACCAACTGAGCTCCCCCATGTGCAGCGCCTTGCTTGCTTCCTTGTTGTGCCAATTTGCTGCTTGGCGGTGTCATGGTGCGCATGATAAGCTCCTTTGTGAGCATTTGTTGTGCCAAAGAGTGGAAGGCTTGGGGAGGTAATGTTCAGTTGGAAAAACCAACTGAGCTTTCCATGTAGCGCTTAGCTTTCGGCCTCCAAGTCCCAGGTTCGAATCCTGGTGGAGGAGGTCTGTAGCAATTGGAGGCAAATTTCCCTTGGATGAGTGGGTGCTCCTCCCTTGTGCTTCCAAGAGCTCCTTGGTTCGAACCTTGGCCAATGCACCTTGGATTATTTTCCTTGCAAGCTTGGTGGCACTCCTTCCTTATGTTTCAAAGAATTCCCAAGTTCGAATCCTAGAGGAAGCATTTTAGCTATTTCTTCTTGAATTTCCTTGCATGGTGAGTAGCGTTCCACCCCTTTGGTCCTTGGTTCGATCCTTGGGTGAAGCTCTTTGACTTTTTTCTTCTCCTTTTTCTTCCTTGGGTCATGAGTTCGACTCCTTGAGGCTTCACTCCTTGGAAGTTCATCTTGAATTAATTTGGAGAGGTCCCCGATAAAGTTAACTTAGTTAACTGAGCTTTGTACCATTTCCTTGCTTTCTTTAGTGCTCAGTTAACTATTTAAACTTAGCTTTGTACCTTGCCTTCTCCTTTCATTCCTTGTGAAGCTCAGTTTATTTTTCCAACTTAGCCTTCCTTCTTCCTCAATGTTGGCACACTTTTGCTTCCCTTGGGCACGCTTTTTGCTTCTTTCTTCACCTACAAGTAATCAAAACAACCAATCAAAGTATCACTAAATTCACAAGGTTTATAAATCATTAAAATTCAATTAAATTTGGCTTTATCCTCATGATTTAGCGTCAAATAAATGGTGGTTGTTTGATTCAAAGAAGTTATGCATTTTCATTCCAAATTACTTACTTAGAATGTAAGAAAGTGCATAAAACCTAATAAAAACAAAGAAAAAGGCTAGTGAAACTAGGCTAAGATGACTTGTCATCACAACACCAAACTTAAAACTTGCTTGTCCCCAAGCAAGAAAAGAATTATGCTCAAAGGTTCTTTCACTTAGAATGGATTTGAGGAATTACATGTACTATCCTGTGAGTGAAGTGATTAAGTGACAGTGGGGTGAACTCTAAATTATATGCTCATGCAAGGGCTTCAGTGCTTACTAGTCCCTACATCTTAGAAGTCTTAGGTCTTAGAACTTTCATCCAAATGATATCATGGAGATCTCTCTATAGGTAATCACCTTGAAGCAGCTTATGATTTGTGTTTTGGCTTTGACTCTAAGTGTCATATCTCAAAGCGGCTCTTTAGATAAGCTTTCAATCAATACTCCTAAACCAGTTGGTTTTAAGGTATTAGGTGTTGAAGCACCCCTTAGGATTTACTTGCTCAAGCCTCTCTCTTTGACATAATTCGACCACAAGCATTTACTAGGATAATAACTCTTTGAGTTCTTGTTTCTTTCTTCTTTTCTGCCTAGTAATTGATGCTCAGAGCCTTGGGCCATGTTCTCTTTGTTTTTATATCTTCTTTATTTTCTTTTGTCTGCTGCTTCTTGGATCAATAAATGTTCGAAAATCTCCACAATACTTCTTTGAACTCTATGTCCTGCCTATGAGCTCCCATGAAAGTTTTCATAAGCATGCAACCTCAATGCATAATCATACAACTAGAACCACCACTTCTCCTAATCTTTTGCTTGCCTCAAAATTGTTTAATTCCTCAATCCTTCTTTTCAAAGAACTGTCATGTGGTGCCCTTTTTTTTTTTTTAAATCTTGAGTGCACGCAAGTTTGAAAAGTGTAGTGTTGTGAATAATCAAACATCTTAATTATTGAAGTATTAGAGAACTGTACTAAACAGACAGACAGACAGGGATATAACATCACATTCAATCACAGCAATATCTGATGTGGGATAATCACTTAACAATACAACCTTTTGGAGTTTACTTGCTTTCCTCCTCCTCGTCATCATCATTGTCGGTCTTCACATTTCTCTTTCATCTCTTTGATTGATGATGCTTAATCTTTTCGAAGGTTTGTATGGTGCTCTGCAGTGATATTGAAAGTTGCTTGTTCCCCAAGCACTTGAAAAATGGTTAGCATGCATTAATTATTTGTGGGCTTTTGAACTTACTTTGGTGTGGGAACACCAAACTTAGTACCTTGCCAATGGTTCTCATGCATCAGATTAACCATGTGTGAAAATCTTTTTTTTTTCTTTTTCGAAAGCAATAAAACTGAAAACTAGGAAACAGCAGAATAGTTAACTAGTTTATCTAAATGCTTGAAGGTAGCATTATGCAGAAGGTGAGAATATATTTTATGATGGGATTTTGGTGGAACACCAAACTTAGAATCCTTCATTCTCCCTTAGATTATTTTGGTGTGCAACACCAAACTTAGCTTCTTGCAAAGTAGATAAACTAATTAACCCTTTTATTGAAATAGCTATGAAAAGAAAGTTATCTCAGGTTGGGTTGCCTCCCAACAAGTGCTCTTTTATTGTCACTAGCTTGACATTCTCTGTGCTGTTGATCATGGGAGTTGAAAGTTCTGTTGCCTTTGGTTTCCTCCTCTCACTATGGGCTTCCTTTCCTTTGTTTCTTCTTGTGAAATTTCTCTGTGATGTTTTTCTTGGATGAGTAATTCTTTTCCCATAGCCCTTTCACTTTCCTTCAGAATTGCTTTCCATTTCTCCAAACTAGCAGCTTTTTCGTTGTCTTTTGGGTCATCTTCAATAGCTTTGGAGATGATATTTACCTTCTTCTCACTCGTTTCAATAAGGTGCTTAGCTAATTGTTGCATTTGCTTCTCAATTCTTCTTATTGAGGCTTCCTGATCCTTCATTGTCACCTCTTGGTGCTTTATCATTCTCTCTATTAAGATCTCCAAGTTGGTGATCCTCTGAGATTCTTGTGAGATTAGTTGGTTGTGGGGTGTTGGGGGTTGGAAGTGTGTGCATTAGGGTGGTGCGTGATGGTTGTTGTTGTGAGGGTGGTTTCTATGCTGGTTTTTAAAATTGGGGTTGTTACAGTTAAAGTCCCTGAGTCTTTGATTTTGGTGTTCGACCCCCCTCCAGTTGGAATGAGTTCTCCAGGGTGGGGTGTACACATCATTCTGAGACCTGTGTTGGAACATGCCAGAGGAACTGTTTGGAGAGTGTGATTGTTCATAACTTTGTTGCTCATGGTTAATTGCTCCAAAACCTTGTTCAGGTTGATTCCAACCGTATGAGTTTTGAGTTAGGTTGTATGCATGTACTACAGCAGTTCGCAGCTCATTGATTTTTCTGACCATCATATCTAGGTGTTGTAGAGTCTGCTGATGCATCAGCTTGTTTTGGTTCATGACTGCGTGGACACCTTCAATCTCCTTCTCTTGTGTGAATGGTTGCACTTCTGCCTCTGGTTTAACAATTCCCTGAGGTGGTTTCAGCTTAGCTAGGAGTTCACTCATTAGTTCTTCCCATCCAATGATGTTTCCTTGTGGGAAAGCTTCAAACCATTGAGCAACGTCGTTCATGGTGACGTGTGGATGCTTCAAGTTATGGGTTGCATTATCATCTAAGGTGGGGACATTACTCCCATGATTACTGGAATTCATTGAGTTCCCCTCCATGATCTGCACAATCACAAACAATCTAAATGAAGATAGAGTATATTCATGCCAGAATATGATTAGAGAATTAGTTGACACAATGTGTCAAACAGTTGGTAAGCTTAAAAGATTAATGGAAGAAAATTGCTTCTCTCGTATATTCAACAAACTAAAGCATAAGAAGCATACAAAGCCAGAGAAACCAAGAAAACTTCACTTTATTGCTAAAGTGAAGTTTCAGTTAGTTCAAGCGAAAATTCAAATAGTTAGTGGGTTAGTCAAAAATTAAAGAAACAGAAAATAAAAAGTGCTTGATCTAGATCTCCACTTCACTTAATCATTGTCAATCTAATCAATCCCCGGCAACGGTGCCAAAAACTTGATGTGTGGAAAACGATCCGACACAAACTCATCGGCAAGTGTACCAGGTCGCATCAAGTAATAATAATTCATGAGTGAGTCGATCCCACAGGTATTGAAGGATTGAGCAATTTTAGTTTAGTGGTTGATTTAGTCAAGCGAATCAAGATTTGGTTGAGTGATTTGTAATTTGCAGAAACTACATTGCATGAATTATAAAGGGGGAAGGGGAAATTGCAGCAAATTAAAGAGCAGGAAAGTAAAAGTGCTGAATCTTAAAGAGCAAGTAAGGTAAATTGTAGAAACTTAGATTGCAAGAAATGTAAATAACTGAAGCTTAAAGTGCAAGAAATGGAAATTGCTTGAATCATAAAAGGAATTGGGAATTAGGATTGCAGAAATTAAACAAGCAAAGGTAAATTGCATCAAACAGTAAAGCAAAAAATGAATTGAATTGAAATGGATCTCAACAGAAAAGTAAAAATGCTTAGAGAATTTAAAAACAGAGAATGAGCAATGCTTAATTTGCAGCAATTTAAAAGAGATTGAAGATCTCAGGAGTGGAAGAGACTAGATAACAAGTCTAGATCTCAAATCCTTCCTTGATCTAACAAGAACAATTGCAAAAGAAACAAAGAAAAGTAAATTGCAGAGAGAGTAGAAGATGAAGCAGTAAATGGAAATTGGAATTCAATTATGCAGAAAATTAAAACAAGATCTCAAGGTGAGATTGAAATAGAAGTTCTTCAATTCTCTACCCAAGATCCAAAACAAGAAAATTAAAGAGTGCTCAAGCAAGAACCAAGAAGAAGAGAGATCAATTCTCCTTCCAAGTTCTCGGAAATACAAATTCAAAGTAAAAAGCTCAAAATAGAAATGAAAGCTAAAAGGAAAAATTCAAAGTAAAGTCTAGAGGTGTCAAAAGGTCCTAATTACATCAAACTAACTCCTATTTATACACTTTCTATTCTTGGATTTTGGAATTTGGATGGGCTTTTGATTTGGTGAAGAAATGAATTAAGTTGGATTTTTAATTCCATTTTCAGCCCAAATGCATCTCCCAGGGGTAAGCTCAGTTGGAAAAACCAACTGAGCATTCCATTGTTGCTGCCCCTGTCATTTGGTGCGCATCAAAGCCCCCTTGGTGCCTTCGGTCCGTGTCAATTTGTGGGGAAGAAGGGGATGTAGTGCTCAGTTGGAAAAACCAACTGAGCTCCCCCTTGTGCAGTGCCTTGCTTGCTTCCTTGTTGTGCCAATTTGCTGCTTGACCGTGTCATGGTGCGCATGACAAGATCCTTTGTGAGCATTTGTTGTGCCAAAGAGTGGAAGGCTTGGGGAGGTAATGCTCAGTTGGAAAAACCAACTGAGCCCAACTGAGCTTTCCATGTAGCGCTTAGCTTTTGGCCTCCAAGTCCCAGGTTCGAATCCTGGTGGAGGAGGTCTGAAGCAATTGGAGGCAAATTTCCCTTGGATGAGTGGGTGCTCCTCCCTTGTGCTTCCAAAAGCTCCCTGGTTCGAACCTTGGCCAATACACCTTGGATTATTTTCCTTGCAAGCTTGGTGGCACTCCTTCCTTATGTTTCAAAGAATTCCCAAGTTCGAATCCTAGAGGAAGCATTTTAGCTATTTCTTCTTGAATTTCCTTGCATGGTGAGTAGCGTTCCACCCCTTTGGTCCTTGGTTCGATCCTTGGGTGAAGCTCTTTGGCTTTTTTCTTCTCCTTTTTCTTCCTTGGGTCATGAGTTCGACTCCTTGAGGCTTCACTCCTTGGAAGTTCATCTTGAATTAATTTGGAGAGGTCCCCGATAAAGTTAACTTAGTTAACTGAGCTTTGTACCATTTCCTTGCTTTCTTTAGTGCTCAGTTAACTATTTGAACTTAGCTTTGTACCTTGCCTTCTCCTTTCATTCCTTGTGAAGCTCAGTTTATTTTTCCAACTTAGCCTTCCTTCTTTCTCAATGTTGGCACACTTTTGCTTCCCTTGGGCACACTTTTTGCTTTTTTCTTCACCTACAAGTAATCAAAACAACCAATCAAAGTATCACTAAATTCACATGGTTTATAAATCATTAAAATTCAATTAAATTTGGCTTTATCCTCATGATTTAGCGTCAAATAAATGGTGGTTGTTTGATTCAAAGAAGTTATGCATTTTCATTCCAAATTACTTACTTAGAATGTAAGAAAGTGCATAAAACCTAATAAAAACAAAGAAAAAGGCTAGTGAAACTAGGCTAAGATGACTTGTCATCAGAGGCAACGTTGGTGAGCCAACTTTGGCCACTAACGTTTCTTCCTTCTCCTCTTCCTTGCTCTTCCTCTGCTTCTTTCCACCTATCATTAACCAAACACATGCATCAAAGCTTTGCTAAATTCACAAGATTTTGCATCATCCATAATAAACAATAAATCTAGCATAAATCTCATGAAAATTCACAAAATTGACAATATTTGATTGAATCAAGGAATGCATGAAATTCTCATCCAAATACTTACTTATTGCCTAAGAAATGCATGAAACTACCCTAAAACAAACTAAAAATGGCTTGTGAAACTAGCCAAGATGCCTTGGCATCACAACACCAAACTTAAATCTTGCTTGTCCCCAAGAAAGTGATAAAACATAAGAAGAATGAAATAAAAATTCAAGAGATACAAGTCCATATTCAGAGAATTCAAATCCTTGGTTCGTGGGGTTTCATGCATGGCAATTTAGGTTCATGTTCTTGCTGGTTTCTAGGTGCTCATATGCTCTTGAATTCTCACTCTATTGCCTTTTATGAGACTTTTATTCTTGATCCTTAACTTCTCTATTGTTGTTTTTGTTTTCTTTCTGTCTTTAGAGCTTATTGCTTTCTATAGCTAAGTGTTCTGTGTTGAGACAACTATTTAGGATAAGCTTTCAGCCAACACTCCTGAACCAGTTGGTTCAAGGTGCTAGGTGTTGAAACACCCTTAAGGACTTAATCACCCAAGTCTCTCCTCAGCTCATACACACCACAGGCACATGGTTTGTTATTTATTCCTTAGACCTTGGTGTTCAGCACCTCTTTGGGTTGCTAAATGTTTTGTGACAAGGTTGCTCTTGATAGTAGACTTTCAGTTGACAATCCTGGGTTAGTTAACCCAAGTTGTCAAGTGATGAAGCACTCCTAAGAACTTACTCATCCAAGCAGATCCTTGCACAAAAACACCACAGACACATGCCTCAAGGTTCAAACTATTGGTGCCCAGCTTTATTTTCTAGTCTTTTCTTTTTCATTATCTTTTTCTCTTTTTAGGATCTTATTAATTCATTTAAGTCTCATAGAATACACTTCAAGCTCATAATTCAAGAGATATCTTAGCCTTGTACCTTATTGATGAACCAACTTAGCTAGCAAATACCACCACAACGCTAGGACTTTATTTTGCACATTGGATTTCACTCTTATCTTTCACAGCAAATTCTCATAAATTCTTTTATTGAGCTTAAGGACACAGCATACATTTCAAGCAAGATGAAAATAAAGCAGATGGGCACAATCATACTTCCAATTAAAGCACTACAAACCAAAAGCAGTTAAGTAACAATACAACCTCTTGGTGTCTTCCTATTTCTTCCTTGTCATCATCATCCATAGCTTTTGTATCCTTCTCTGTCTCCTTGGATGATGCTTGATGAATGAAATCCTCACGCGATCTAGAATTTTCACAAAAATATAATCGAGTTGCAAGTATAGCTTCTAGACTGACAAGAATTCCTTTCATACAAAAGTTTTGGTTGTCACAAATAACAAACACAATAAAATTTAAAAACTGAAGTATTCAAACCTCGAGTCGTCTTCTCAAGGAACTTCAGGGAGTTGTTCTTATTATTAATTATGGAAAATAGTGTTTTTGGGTTTGAAAAGGTTTGAACAAGGGAAATAAATTGCAGGAATTAATAAATTAATAACTAATAAAACTCTTGGCAAGATATGAAAATTTGGAAGTCCTATCCTAGTTATCCTTATCGATGGTGATGAGAATTGAGTTTTAATCCCACTTAGTTAACCTTTACTAAAGCAAAGGAAAGTCAAGTAGACTAATTAGTTTGATCCTCAAGTCCTAGCCAACTCCTAAGAAAGGACTAGAGTTATCGGAATTCAATTCAATTAGCAAAAATAACAATTATCAATCACGATGAGTTTGATAACTCAAGAGTCTCCAATAAATCAATTAAAGCCAAGAATATAAAAAGCTAAATAAGAATCATAAATCTGAAATACCTCAGCTTATATTAAATAAAGAAAAGCCTAACATGAATGGTTCACAAGCCAATTTGGCAACATAAGTAATTATCAAATAAAAGTATTAAAGTATCTCAAAGCAGAAGAGAAATATAAAGTAAAAGGAATATTGAACCTGTGACTGAAGATGAATTGAACTAAACTAATAGAAATCCTAAAATCCTTTAAGAGGAATCCTAATCCTAAAACCTAAGAGAGAGGAAAGAACCTGTCTCTCTAAAAACTACATCTAAATTATGAAAAGTGAATAATGGAAGACATCTCAATGAATGGATGCATTCCCCCACTTTATAACCTCTAATGTGTGTTTTTTAGACTTGGATCTGGGTCAAAAACAGTCCAAAAATCACCCCCAGCGATTTCTGTTACGTTCAGGTCACGGCAAGGTGACGCGGAGGCGTCGTCCACGCGTTTGCGTGGATTGCATTTTTTTCCAGGTCACGCGTTCGCGTCACCTGGCTTCGGGGCAGCTATAGCAAATTATATATCGTTGCGAAACCCCGGATGTTAGCTTTCCAACGCAATTAGAACCGCATCGTTTGGACCTCTGTAGCTCAAGTTATGGTTGTTTTAGTGCGATAGGGTCAGGCTGACAGCTTTGCAGTTCCTTCAACTTCTTGTATTCCTTCCACTTTTGCATGCTTCCTTTCCATCCTCTAAGCCATTCCTGCCCTGTAATCCTTGTAATCACTTAACACACATATCAAGGAATCGAATGGTAATAAGAGAAGATTAAACATATCAAAATTAAGACCAAAGAAGCATGTTTTCAATCATAGCACAAAATCAGGAAGGAAAACGTAAACTCATGCCAATCATATGAATAAGTGTATGAAAGATTGATAAAATCCACTCAATTGAGCACAAGATAAACCATAAAATAGTGGTTTATCAATGCTGCATAGTCCTTCCGAGAGATTGATTGAATTCCTGCAAAGTTGTTGGAAGTTGCTTGTTCTCCAAGCACTTGAAAGATGGTTAGCATGCATGTATGCTTGTTATTTTCTGAACTTAAGTTGGTGTGTGAACACCAAACTTAGTTACTTGCCTAATGTAGCAGATTGAATACATGCAGGGAACCTCATGTGCTTTTGTTAAGAAAACAACTATGAACTAGAAATTAAGCAATTGTTAAGTAGTTTCTCTGATTGGTTGGAGCTAGTGACTAGTCATGCTGAGGCTTGCAATGTGTTCTTAATGAAATCTTTGGTGGAACACCAAACTTAGCATCCCACATTCACCTTTGAATTATTTTGGTGTGCAACACCAAACTTAGCTCCTTTCAATACAGAGAAATCCACTTAACTCTTTTATTGAAGTAACTAAGAAAAGAAAATTACCTCTAGTTGGGTTGCCTCCCAATAAGCGCTCTTTTATTGTCATTAGCTTGACATTCTATTCATGAATTTCTTCCTCTTCTTCCAGTTTGTTAAGAGGAATGACCTCAAGTTGAAAGAGGGACCAGTTACCGCCCCTTGTTTTGAGTGCCTCTTCCTAGCAAGCTTTCTTTTGTGATTGGCTTGAGTGAACTTGCTTGTTGGGTCAGGATTTGGATCGTTCTTTGACTTTCTCTTTTTCATAAATATGGTCCTTTGTTTTTTTGTCACAATCCTCCTTTTGGTGCTTGTCTTTACTGCCTTCACATCTTTGATATCAAGACTTGGGTGTTGAGAGATGGTTGGAGCATCCTTTTTATCAAGAGCTCCTTGAATTGGTGGTTCAATGACCTCACCCTCTATGCAACTCTCTATTTCAATTGTGTGTGGACACCCTTGATTGATTTTCTCCCTTTCTTCTTCATGATGTTGCATTGAGTCTTCTGGGAGTGAGTTTGGATATTCCTTTATCACCCTTAGCAACCTCTGTGGGTATGGAGCCTTAGGCTTATATACTCTCACAACCTCCTCCTTCTTCATAGGAGTTTCACTTGTTATGGGTGCCTCTTTTTCTTGTTCTTCTGACTCCTCCCTTGTGTTTGCCATGGTCTCACTAGAAGAATTATGGGTAAGGATTTTCTTTGATAGATATCCATCTTGTGCCTCAAGCTTCTTAATGGCAGCCTTCCGGTTCTACATAATGGACCTTACTTCCTACTTAAAAGTTCTCATGTCCTTAGATTCTTCCAAGAGTATTGCCAGTAGGTTTTCTATCCTTGATAGCTTATCCTCGAGGGGAGGGTGTGCAGCTGGGTTGGAATTTAGAGGTTGATGGTTGGCTTGTTCTTCTGTCAATGCTCTGGACCATTGAATGAACTCCTCAGTTTCCTGAGAAAGTAAAGTGGTCTCTCTATATGATCTTAGTTTTTCAATGAATTGCTCTTCAGAAGAGAGTTGTGCTATCTGTCTCAATTTTTCTTCATGGTCCTTTTTCGCTATTTTCTCTTCCTCTCAACTTTTTTTGAGTTCTTCGATGATGAGTTCCATCCAAGCAAGTCTATCTAAAGGAGGTTGTGATGGTTGGGATGGTTGGTTGGGGTTGGTATGTGCGTTCTGGGAGTGGTATGACTCTTGTGGGTAATAGAATGAGTTTTGTGGACTGTGAAAAGAATTTTGTGTGTAGTGGAATGAATTTTGTGAATGGTGAAATGAATTGTATGGAATTGGGAAGGAATTTTATGCGGAGGCATACTCAAGTGTTGAAGAATTTGGACATGTAAAACTAGGAGGTGAGGTTGGATAATTAAGAGGTGATGGCTCTTGATGAATGGGGTATAAACGAGTGAAATCTCTTTGATTTTGATCTTCCCAGCCACAACTTGATTAGTGATCAATTTCATCAAAATATGGACCATTTTGTGGCTCTTGAAAGTACCCCATTTCATGTTCTTGATACTCCCACCCACCATGAGCATAATAACATGAATCATTCTGTGGTGGTGGAAGGTTTCCCATGAAATTTGATTGACCAAAATATGATGGATATTCCTTTCTTTCTTGCAAAAATCTCTGTCTCAAATAATAATCTCCAAAAGAAATTGGAACCTCCATTGTCATAAACGAGTGATTCTCAGTGAGGCAATATCACAAATAGCTAATGATTAGTGTGTTAGCAAGTAAATGAACAAAGAAAAACAGCTTAAAGTGCAGAGAATGACAGTAAATTACTGAAATTGAACTTAAATAAACAAAAGAAAAGAAAATTGTTCAATCTAGTTATCCTCTAATTTAATCATTGTCAATACAAAATTAATCCTCGGCAACGACACCATAAACTTGATACACGAAAACTTGTCTCTCAACAAATTTCCACCGGCAAGTGCACCGGATTGTCGTCAAGTAAAAACTCACTATAGAGTGAGGTTGAATCCCACAGGGATTGATTGGTTGAGCAACTTTAATTAGAGAAGTGTTCTAGTTGAACTAAGCATATTTGAATTTGGAAGTGCAGAAAATTAAATGGCAAGAAAAGTAAAAAACTAGGATTGTAAATGACTAAAAGTTAATGCAAAATGTAAATGGCAGAAAGTAATTGCGAGAAAAAAAATGGGAATGAGGAGATTAAGCATGAAAGTAAACAATAGAAAGTAAAGAGAATGGGAAGATCAGAGATGGGGAGTTCATTGGGGTCAGGAGATGTTAGAATCCTCCGGATCAAGTTCATTTTCATCTCTTCCTCAATCAATGCATTAATTGATCTCCTTAGCAATCTTAGGTGATTGGATCCCATTTCCTTGGCAATCCAATCTCTTTAAGCTTGAACAATTGCCCAATTCCTTGATTTAATTGCTCATGGGAAGAGAAGAAGTGTGGTCACTGATTATACCACATGTTTTTCCAAATCAAAGTATTGGTAGGATTATATGTCACTATATCCATCCAACCCCCAATCCGGTCCAACATGAGAAAGCATTTCTAGCATGATTTCCTCATTCCTCTTCCAAGGTTCAAAGGAAATCCAATTATGAGTAATTTCTTTTCCAAGACAATTACCTAATTGAATAAAGAACGAAAGCTCTCTAGCAGAATCAAGAGAAAAGAAAGAAGAAGAAGAATGAAAATTAATGTTGATCCATTGAATTACAACAGAGCTCCCTAACCCAATGAAGATGGGTTTAAGTGTTCATAGCTCAATTCAAACAAAAAACAAAAAAGGAAAGAAAGTACATGAAAAATAAAAAGAGTACAAAAAGAAAGTGATTCCAGAGTTCCCAATTTGGGTCCCTGGCTTCCAGCCTTTCTGAACTCCCAGAGCCCCCCCTCAGGGCCTCTAGAGAGCCCCTCAATCTTCAAAGACTCCTCTTTTTATACTCTACTTCTCGTCTTCAAAATGGATCTTCAAGTACTTGAATGTAGGCCTTGGCCTAGGTTGAAGCCATTAGGAGTAACACTCTTTGTGATGTTGACAATGGGATCAATTCACTAACGTTCATAACTTGCACGGTGTCATTTTGTATTGAAGTTGGAGTTAAAGTTGGATGGAAATGTTGGGTCAAACGTTGAAAAAAAACACTTGGATGTTTGCCAGCAACAACGTTGGCGCACCAACGTTCGCGTAGTCACGCGTGCACGTGGCCCACGCGTATGCGTAAATTGTCAAATTTTCCATTTCACGCGTGCGCGTCGCCCACGCGTACGCGTCAAACAGGTTTTTACGCGTGTGCGTTGATTATAGGAATTCACTGCCCATATAAAATAATGAATCCGTTCTTTTGGCAACCACACCAAAAATATTGTCAAGTAATAACCCACTAGTAGTAGGTCGAATCCACAGAGATTGGTAGATTTGAGCAATTTTAATCAATAGGTGAATTAGTCAAGCTGAGCAATATAGATTGTGATTGCAGAATTTTAAATGAGCAGAATTGTAAATGACTCAAAAGTAAAGAGAAGCAGTAAAGAGCAGAAAAGTAAATGGTAAGAATGTAAAGTGCAGAATCATAAATGACTGAATTATAAATGGGAATGGGGAATAACAGAATGTAAAGAAAGGTATAAAGAATATGGAAGATAAGGATAGAGGAAATTCATTTAGATCAGGAGATGTTGTTCTCTTTGGATTAAATCCAGCTCATCTCATCTTCAATCATGAAACTCATTGACCTCTTGGCAATCATGATTGATTGAACCCTAATCCCTTGGTGATTCAATCTCTCAAATCTTGATAATAAGATAATTCCTTGGTCTAATTGCTCATGAAGAGAGATATGCTTGGTCCCTGATTATACCACACATCCTCATAGATCCAAATAGTGGGTGGATTATATGTCACCATATCCAATCCCCAAAACCTAGATCTACTCAATTGTGAGAAGGGATTTCAAGCATGGTTTCATGTTTCCTTTTTCAAGGTTCCCATGAAACCCATTTTACATTCAACCTCTTTCCCAAGATGATTGAACACTAGCATTAAAACGAAATTCCTTCTAGCAAATCAAAGAGAAGATGAAGAGAAGAAGAAATTCACTATCATTAATCCATCAAGTACAATAGAGCTCCCTCTCTCAATGAGAGGGAATTTAGCTACTCATAGCTTAGAGAAAGTACAAGAGATGGAAGAGATGAAGTGAAAAGTAAAAAAGAAACTAACTACACTACTTGCCCACAATCCAACTACTCACCAACCCCTCTCTCAGTACTTTCAGGTGTTATTTATACTACTCCTATCATTAGAATTAAGAAAATACAAAAGAGAAAAGAAAATTACAACTGGAGGGAAAGAAAAACTCAATAAACATGACTCCCCAGCCTTGGCCCGTGCCTGGCATTTGAGTGGCGTGCCACGCCTAGCCACTAAAGTTGGCTTGGCGTGCCACGCCCAGCTTCTCAAGTGGCACGCCCTTTGAACCACCATCCCTGGCGTGCCACACCTTCGAGCCCAAGTGGCATGCCCAGGGTCTTTTCAACCATTGGTTAGCCTGGCGTGCCACGCCTTCGATCCCAAGTGGCACCCCCAGGCTTCTTCTTCTTCTTCTCCTCTCTGGATAATTGAACTGGCGTGGCACGCCCAGGGTCTGGCGTGCCATGCCCTCTGTGTGCAAGATAAATCCCAATTTTGTGATTTATCTTGAGCGTAATTTAGGGGATTTTATTAACTTTTCCCACATTTATTCGATGAAATAGCATAGTTTTGTAATCCCCCTAAATTTGTGCTTAAGTGTGAAAACATACTTTTTAGGCCTTAAAATAGCTAAGTTTAATTCACTTTAATTCCATTCGATGCCTTGATATGTTTGTTAAGTGATTTCATGTTTAGAAGGCAAAGATTGGATTGAAGGCATGAAGGAAAAGCATGCAAAGTGGGAGAACTCATGGAGAAATGAAGGAACTGTAACACTGTAAATCCTGACCTTTTCGCACTTAATCAATTATAACTTGAGTTACAGAAGTCCAAAAGAGACAGTTTTAGTTGCGTTTGAAAGCTAACATCCGTGGCTTCAAAATGATATAAAATTTGCTATAGTTGCCTGAGGTTTAAGAATGCGTACTGCATCACGCGTACGCATGGGAAGCTGCACATGACTCACTAAAGGAAACTCGTGGCTAGCGATTTCTGAAGCATTTCGGGCCCAATCCAGCTCATTTCTAATGCTATTGAACCCAAGGATTGAAGGGGGATGAACCAAATAGTCATAGTTGAGTTTTTATCATGTTTTAGGTTAGAATTCTAGAGAGAGAAACTCTCAATTCTCTCTAGAATTTAGGGTAGTTTAGTTTTAATTTTCTTGAATCCAATTCTCAATTCTTGTTTTGATTTAGTCTTCCCTTTTAATTTCTTGTTATTACATCTTTGCTCTTCTAGTTTTACTTGTCATTTCTTATTTTGCTCTCTTTTATGTTGATGAACCATTGTTGGATCTTAATTTCTTCTAATGCAATTTTATGTTTCCATGTCTCTTTTATGTTTATCTTTATTGTATTGTTGAATTCTTGCTTCTGTTAGTTATGGGTTTTGTTTATTCTTGCATTTTGTGATGTTTACTTTTATTGCACTCTAAGTGTTTGATGAAATGTTCCCTCTAGTTTTTGAGTAGTTTTCTTTACTCTTTGCCTAGGCTAAGGGAATTGAGTGACCTTGAGTCATTGGGTCTCAATGAATTAGTGATTTGAGAACCCTTAGTGGTCAATTTGATAACCGTTGACTCTAACCTACTACTAAGTCAATTAGTAGCTAGGTTAGGACTTATGGATTGATGTTGATCAAGCTATTTGACGTACCTCAAGCTTAGGAGTAGACATTACGTACTTAAAGCTTTTGGAGGTAGACTTAATGAGCTCGGTTTCTTCGTAATTGTCAATATATGGTTTGTAGCCAAGGATGGTGATCTCAATTACCTATGTCTAGCCAAGAGTTCTTTCCTTTCTTTTATTAATTAATTGTTCAGTTACTTTTCTTGCCATTTATTTTCTTGCCAAAATATGAAATCAAACCCCCTTGCATCTTCATAGCCAATAATCAATCACTTCATTGCAATTCCTTGTGAGACGACCGGAGGTTTAAATACTTCGGTTAATTTTTATTGGGGTTTGTACTTGTGACAAAACCAATATTTTGATTGGGAGGATTATTTGTTGGTTTGGAAGCCATGCTTACAACGAAGAAATTCTTTCTATAAGAGAAATTCTAAACCATCAACTAAATCCTTTCATCAAAATGGTGCCGTTGCCAGGGATCATTCATTACACACTTAGACATAATATTGGCTAGTTTTTTTGTTCTTGTTCTTCTAGAGAGAGAAACCCTTATTCCTTTCTAGATCTAGTTTGATTTGATCTTCCCTTGTTGAATTCTGAATTGGGTTTTGTTGATTTCTAGTTTTGATTACTTAATTTGAATTCTCTATTATAATTTTGTTGAGAGCTTGTGTTGGATTTATGTTTTCTTGTTATTTCCCATTTTCTATTCATCTTATGAACTTTGTGGATCTTGAATTGTTAATGATACATTGATGTTTTCCATGATTAATAGTGTTGTTTAAGTAGTTTTCCATTGATAATTGCTAGTGGGTACTTTTAATTTCCAATTTATTTGCAATTTGAATATGTCTTTTATTAATGCATACCATGTGTTTGATAAAATGTTTCCCTTGATTATGGAGTAATTTTCTTTACT